>NC_092342.1:130425000-130722500 GCF_046630445.1 Rutidosis leptorrhynchoides | reverse complement strand
AACTGTTACTTCTTGCAAAAAAAGCCTAAAAATTACATAAAACTATTGTCGCTAAATAGCGTGGCTAATTTAAGGAAGAAACGTGTGAGTTCTACGACTATGAACCATAATGAAATGGTTACAAAATCTAAAAAGAAAAAGTTACACATGACTAGTACAAGGGGTGCGATAACTCGTATGTCACAACAGTCTAAGAAATGCAAGAAGAGAGTTGGTACAACACTACAAATAGATTCACCAGAACAGCTGAAAACGACAGATAGAGTCACCAATGGTGGGTTGATCGTTATTCTATGTTGTGGCAGACTTATTTTTCAACAAATTTATTTTTGACATCGACTGATTATTAAGCCTAGTTTTTAATTTACTATTATATATAACTTTCTTCAATTACAGACGAGATGACTAATGAAGAACGAAATGGCGACATTAATGATGACATCGATATTCATGATATAGAGATGGTGTACCCAGATGAGCATAAAATTAATTCTGAAAAAGAATTGGATTATGAAACAAAGATTTATTGGGAGCGGAATGCAGACCGTGAATTTACTCAACCTAGCATGAATAAGGTAAACTTTTGATATTTGCAACATCATTCTTTTGTTTTGTCAATCCTATATTCAAACTTTGATAATGACTTTTGTGATAAAAATGGAAGAAGATCAAGAAGATCAAGAAGACGAACTTGTCCGAACAGAACAAGAAATTCAAAATGATGTGGATAGTGGATTAGGTATTCTAATGAATTTGGTTTTATCTATGTATAGTTAATGAATTTGATTACACCAAATAAAAAATTATTCACGTTCTGTTTTTCAGCCACAACTAAACGCTACGTGCCAAGAGGACCAGCACAAATGAAAAAGACATGGGAATGAACAGAATTGGAGTGAACAATTATAGTAGTAAATAAATTTGGACAACCTGTTAATAAAAAAATGTTGTGAGCTTACCCATTTCATGGGTGTGTTAGCTAGGAGTGGGAAGCAATGTCCTCTTTACAAACGTTGGCATAAAGTTCATAAATCAACAAAGAAGGATTTGCTTGCTATCATAAAGGTCTATACTTAAAAACTGGATGTCATTGATTATCTTTTATGTTTTACTAAACTGACAGTTTATATTTAATTTGTAGACAAAATTTGACATTTGTGGAGATGCTAATAAGTGGATTCTTCAGTCTATTGCAAAAAGGTTAAGAGCTGGAGGAATAGACTTAAGAAGCTTCACTATGATCCAAGTAAATCACGACGCGAACAATTAAGAGCCAGGTCCGAGGTAGTAAAAAACACACTGGAAAAGACTTGTTGACTTTTAAAATGGTGATGAATCAAAGGTATGATCCTGTCTTCATATTAAAACAACATTATATTATTGTTATATATTTATAATATTTCATTTTCCTAAATTAGGGCATGAGTGTGAAAAATAAACGTAATCGGCAAAAAAAGGTCATTGCACCCATTGATCGGCAAAAAGAGTTATGCACAAATTCGTGAGGAACTAAAGGTAAGTTTATTTCAAATGCAAATGTTATTATAGTACTATTTTTTATTGTTGTTACTCATTTTCTTTTTGTTACAACTGATACAATTGGGAAAAGAGCCGGGTAGAGTGGACATTTTTGAGCGGTCTTTCTCAAAAGCTGACATCACAAATAATTCTGAAGCGGTAAAACAACTTGTAATTTACATAAATACAAAACTGAATGTGATGGCAGAATGATAACTATGTTTGCTTAAATGTAATCATTATTTTATGCCCTCTCTACGCGTGGTTTACCGTGGGGATTTTAATGTGCATTTTTCTATTTACAGGAACAAATGAAAGAACTTTCCAAGGAATTACTAGAAGGTTCACTCGATGAGCCTGGACCAGATGATATCTATGCACAAGTCAGGGGTATAACTAAACATGGACAAGCAGAAATGTATGGTCTCGGTGTTCGTGTATCAGATGTTTGGGGTGAAGTCAGGAGTCGTGCCGCTTTATTCCAAGAGAACGTCAAGTTGAAAGCAGAACTCCAGGAGTATAAAGAACGTGAAAAACAAAAGACCATTATGACAGATAATTTCGTTGTTAATCCTCAAGCATCAACAAATAATGGCATAATTACCAATACACCACTACAGGTATATTTCTATTTAGTTACAATTGTTATTCTCCACGTTAAAATATTTATAGTTGAGCAATTAGTAGTTGGAAAATTAAAAATAGGTTGGCAAAGAAGTCCACCTAAAGAGCATTAATAATCCAACCCTGATTGTCGCAAAAGGCAGGCTTTGTAGTTTAAACCTACTAATAGTGGTTGGAGGTATAGAGATTGGTCCAGGCTGGGGTGAAGTACATGTTCAAGTCACAAAAAAAAAAGTGATGAAGCAGTGATAAGACCATTTAAACTTGTTACTACAATGATAGAGGCTACCGGTGTGAATATTGCGTGGCCAACTTCTTTATTCTCGGTATGCCATTGTTAAATTGTTGATGTAATTCGGTTTAATAACTTTGAATGCTTATGCTTATACATTAATTATTTGTTTGTAGGTTGTGCCACTGGATTAAGCTCGCATGATTGGCGGTGACTAACGCTTGATGACGTTGCTGCTTTTTTTTAAATGTTCAGTTACTTATCTGTTGGATTTTTTTTAGTGTGTTACTTATTTATCCTTTGTTAAGTTTGCAACAATATTATGTTATCTGGTTTGAATTTTATTAATGGAAATTATTAGTTGCATGACCATGTTGGTTAAAGAAAGCATAAATATAAATATAATAAATCTATATATAAATATATATAAATATATTAAATATTATATATATATATATATATATATATATATATATATATATATATATATATATATATATATATATATATATATATATATATATATATATATATATATATATATATATATACGTACATACATATCCCATTGGGATCATTGTGATGATAAGCAAATGATAGAATATAATTTTAGGACCCTTTTTGGATCTATTAAAAAAAATTTATTCATGAATTACCAACATCATTGTCATTACACGGCCATTACATATTACATTTTATTGGACCCTTTTTGGGTGTACTAATTAGTAAATTGTTCCTTCTTAATATCATGGTTATGACATGATAATTACAAAAAATATTTTAGGACCCTTTCTAGAGGTACTATATTAGTCACATTAGTTCATGGTTTCCTATTGATATCATGGCCATTACATGATATCTATATTAGGACCCATATCGGCTTAAATAAAGTGTCCCAAAAATGTTTTTAGGAACATTTTCCTTCGTAGTAAAGGCTGCCAATATGTTTTTATGGACCATTATCCATCGTAATTAAGGGTCCTAATTAGTCACATTAGTATAAGGTTTCATATTGATATCATGGCCATTACAGGATATCTATATTAGGACCCTTATCAGTCTTAATATAGGGTCCCAAAAATGTTTTTTAGGACCAATTTCCTTCGTAATAAAGGGTCCCAATATGTTTTTAAGGACTAGTGTCTATCGTAAAAAAGCGTCCCAATTAGTTTTTCAGACCTTCAACAAAGGGTTCCAAAATTTTTTTAGGACTCTATTTACTAACGTAGATCGTCACGTTATTGAACCTTTTTTGGGGTCCTAATAGGTCATTTTTTTGCGACCCTTTTTAGCTTTTGGTACGGCTTATCTTGTAACCAAGTGCCAAACGGTCCTATGAGTGAAAGGGTCCCAATATGTCACATATTAGGACCCTTGTGGGAATCCCGAAAGGTCGTTTTTGTTATAGTGTACGATCCCAGATGGCTCGGCCAAAGTTAGAAGTGGGCATGAACACAATCCCATAGAAGATCTTTAACAGGAATATGGTAATGAGGTTGGTTCTAGTTTGCATTGGATTGAAGCACTGATTCACAAAAGTGTACAACACGGACCATCGTTGTGCCATGTGTTTCTTCTTGAAGTCCCTTATTTTGTCAACTTCTCCTTCGTACCCAAGTTGGCTGACAACAGCTAACATATCATCCTCGGATGGAATATCATCATATTGTGCTCTGTTGGGGATGCCCAAGAATCATCTCATGTCATTCAAGGTGAACCAGACCATACGAAACGGATTCTGAGCAACTAAGAAGGTGAACTAATCAGGTTCATCGCCAACGGGTGGGTGATACGTCATGGTATCCCGCATCAATTGAAGCCGTCACTCTGAAACATGCTCTAATTCAGTGAAAACGCAGCGCATGGGGTGGTGCAGTAGGATAGGAATCCAGTAGTCACAAAAGGTACCAACATCCTTAGTGAGAAATGCATTGTTCGCCATTGCTGTTGTATCATGAACATGGTTAGTTGAAACACAGTTCATATGGTGTTGTTGTGAAAATGGTGACAAAATCCTTTAATTATTTTAATTAAATTTTTTTAAAAGCTTGTGAATCAACACTTAGCAAGATTTTGAACAGAAAATTTTTTCGAGCAAAATGAGGTTTTCGAGCACTTAAACTTTTCGAGCATTAGGGATTTCGAGCATATTGGACTTTTCGAGCAGGATGTTTTTGAGCATGCAATTTTTGAGCATTTAAAGTTTTCAGGCAAAGTTTTAAACATAAAAGTATTAGAGCAGTTAAAGGTTTTCGAGCGCTCGAAAACTTGAGGTTTTCGAGCACTCTGTCTGTTTGAACATTCATGAGGGTTTTGATAGATAAATCATCAAGGCATGTTTGAGTCAACCCATAGATGTTAAATTAACATTAAACCTAACATATCAAGCACATAAGTAAGTTTTAAATCTAGTTTTAATGCATAATCAATCAAGAACCCTAGATCTTACCCCTTTTTATCATCGAATTGAATTACCCACAAATGAGATGTATAAGAGTGAAATCTGTTATCTGATCATCATTAAGCAAGCAATCTAAGTTTATTCAAGTAGCGATTTCACATATTTAGGCAAAATAGCAGTTCTAGGGTTCAAATGTCATGGGTGAAAATAACAGAGGTCAAGCATACATAGGTTCCTTCTATAGTTTTGATGTTAAATTGATTGTTTACATGTAATATTTATTGTATAATCATACAATCGAGCAAAGGTTAACAAGAAAAATTAAGAAACAATACCAAAAATGATCGAGAATGAGGATGATGAACAGTAGCGATGAGGGGGTTCTCTTGAGAGCAAATTTTGATTTTTGAATTTTTGTTTTTGAAAGTGATGGGTGAAAAATATCAATTTTGAACCTTTTATACCACCCTTTGACCGAAAGTTTAAGTTTTCAGTCACACTTGCTCGGGAACCACCCACATTTACTTTTGCTTGAAAACATTGGGTTTTCGAGCAGTTGTTTTGGATTTTGGGCATGCTCGAAAATGTTGAATGTTTTAGAGCAGATATGGATTTTAAGGGGTTTTGGGACAGCTCAAAAACCTTAAGAATTTTAAGAAATTCTGTGAAATAACCAAGTTAAAGTTTAAACTTCAATTATTTTTCAAAATTTTATTTTCTCAAGTTTTCCTTCTTTTGAGTTCGGAAATATGAGTCAGTCATTTAGATACATCCTCCTGAGGCAGTCACTAGGACACATCCTCGATCATTTGTTGACTGTTTTATTTAAGGCAGTCATTTAGACACATCCTCCTGAGGTAGTCACTAGAACACATCCTCCGTCATTGATGACTATTTGCTTTGAGGCAGTCATATAGACACATCCTCCTGAGGCAGTCACTAGGACACATCCTCCGTCATCGCTGACATTTGAATTTTAGCTCCCCCTTGATAGTTGTAGTTTTTAGGAGAGTTATGTGTGAAAATACGGGTTTTACATTGTTATTTGTGCAAAAGCCATTTTGGATTTTAAAAATTGTATTATAACACCGGGTCTCATACTGTAATTCATGTGAAAGCCATCTTTCTTATCTCCCCCTCAAAATGTGATGCATTAGATTTTGAACAACACAAAGCTCCCCCTAGGTAAGTGCATCACTCCCCCAGGCACTTTCTGTGTATCTAAATGTCAGAGAAATCAACCATGCCAATTTCACCAACCAGGTATTTGAATGTAGGTTAATCTAAGGCCTTGGTAAGTAGGTCAGCCAGTTGATTTTTAGTGAGGACAAGATAGAGTTCAACATTCCCTTTTTCAACATGATCTTTTATGAAGTGGTAGCGAATGTCAGTGTGTTTGGTTCGAGAGTGTTGAACCGGATTGCCGGTGATAGCAATGGCACTCTAAGAGTCACAATAGATCGGGATTTTGTGGAATTTGAATCCATAGTCAAGAAGTTAAGTTTGCATCCACAAGACTTGTGAACAATAACTCGTAGCTACAATATATTCAGATTCAGCTCTAGAAAGTGATATGCAGTTTTGTTTGCGAGATGACCAACTGACTAAATTACGACCTAGGAATTGAAGTCCTCCAGATGTGCTTTTCCGGTTGACTTGATAACCTCCATGATCAACATCTGTGAATGTCGTGAGGTTGAATCTACTCCCGAAGGGATACCGGAGTCCAAGGTGAGCAGTTCCCTTAAGATAACTGAATATTCACATTACAGCCTTGTAGTGAGAGTATCTAGGGTTAGATTGAAATTGGGCACACAGGCATACAGCAAACATGATGTCGGGTCTGCTGGCAGTAAGATACATCAAAGAGCCAATCAAACTTCGATAGAGTATTTGGTCATACAGTTGTCCGTCCAGCTCAGCATGCAAGGTGATGTTAATCGACATTAGGGAAGGGCTTATTTTCATCTTGGAAAAGTTAAACTTTTTGAACATATCTGAGGTATACTTAGATTTTCTGATGAAAATACCAGTTGGAAGATGTTTAACCTCCAATCCCAGAAAGAAGTGAAGTTCTTCAAGCATGCTCATTTCGAATTTACTTTTCATGAGTTCAAAAAACTCATAGCACCGTGCGGGGGAAGTGGAACCAAATATGATATCATCAACATAGACTTGAATTAATAAGAAGTTTTCATTTTGCTTTCTGATGAACAGAGTTGTGTCGATGGTTCCACAGGAGAAGCCGTTTTAGAAGGAAAGCAGTCAAGCTTTCATACCAAGCCCTGGGTGCCTGTTTCAGACCATAAAGGGCTTTGGACAGGAGATACACATGATGGGGACGTTTAGAATCTATAAACCCTTCAGGTTGACTGACATAGACTTCTTCTTGAAGCACGCCGTTTAGGAAAGCAGTTTTGACATTCATTTGATAGACGGTAAACCGCTTGTATGCAGCATATGATAGAAACAGTCGGATGGCTTCTAAGCGTGCTACTGGTGTAAACGTTTTGTCATAATAAATCCCTTCTTGTTATCGATAGCCTTTGGCAACTAGACGTGCTTTGTTGCGAATGACAATACCATGAGTGTCCTTTTCATTTTTGAAGATCCACTTAGAGTCAATGATGGTTTTAATAGGTGGTCGTGGAACAAGTTCCCATACTTCAACACGGTCAAATTGATGAATTTCTTCTTGCATGGCGATTGACCAGTCAAGATCTTATAGGGCCTCATGAGCTGACTTAGGTTCCACTTTGCTCATAAAGGCAGCAAAGAGACATTCATTGTTGGAGGCACCCCGAGTTCGAAATGAAGCATCTAGATCACCAATGATTTGATGAATTGGGTGATCTATGGTCCATTTGATAGTATACAGAAGTGGAGGATTGGTTTCATCGTCAAGAGAAGTATTAACATATGAAGAGGATGACGATCCTGTTGGTTCCGTATTGACAGTAGGATAGGTGGCGTTCTCTTCCCACAGAGGTATGGGTATTTCAACATTTTGATCAATGGGAAGCACGAGACGAGTTGTTTCATTAGAAACAAGGGTATTTATTTCACTGGAGGGGGAAGTTTCACCAGTTTCAAGAGGAGATGTGTCTACTATTGGATTATGAGAGGTGACAGTAGGAGCATTATTAGTAGAAGACACTCCAGCATCAAGTTCATCCAGAAAAAGGAATTCAGATGAATCATTTTCAGCAGATGGATATTTGCCCACGGGAGCGGGAGTAGAAGAACCAATAACGATGGATTCAGGAGGAATAGGTTCAGGAGCTACCGTGGGAGTTGGTAGAAGTGGTGGAATGATGGGTTCAAATAACACATCGAGGTCATTTGAGGTTATAAGGGGAACATGTCGGAATGGAGATTTAGGTGTAGAAGGATTAAGCCTGGGTCGAGAACCATTATGTCCAAGAATCATTCCGAACATCTCCTCAAACTTAACATTTGTGCTTTCTTTAATGATGCGAGTTCGACAGTTATAGATGTGGTATGCCTTACGATCCTGCGAATAACCAATGAAAATGGCTTCAACACCACGAACATCAAACTTTCCAAGGTTGTCTTCATCATTTAGAACATAGCAAACACACCCAAAAATGCAAAAGTACTTAACATTGGGTCATCGATCAAAGAGAAGTTCATAAGGAGTTTTGTCAAATCGATGGTTAATGATAGAGCGGTTTTGAGTGAAGCACGCAGTGTTGACAGCCTCATCCCAGAGGGATGGAGGTAGCTTAGAGTAAACAAGCATTGTCCTTGCTGCTTCAACTACAGTGCGATTTCTTCTTTCAACAACGCCGTTTGGTTGTGGAGTACCGGAGGCAGAGGTTTGATGGATGATGACGGCATGATCAAGATACGAATTGAGTATTGAGTTCTGAAATTCAGTGTCGTTATCAGTTCTGAGAATGCGTACAATCTTATTGGTGGACAGTTGGGTTCTTTTCAAGAAATCAATGATTACTTTAGGAGTTTCAGATTTACTTTTCAAGAATCTGACCCAAGTGAAACGTGAGTAATCATCAACTATCACCAGAATGTACTTTCGGCTGCCAAGACTAGAGACATGCATTGGTCCACAGAGATCCATATATAGCATTTGCAATGGACTGGTGGTGTTATGTTCGGTGGGAGGATTTATGAATCTTTCCTATGGTACAGGCAGGACAAACGTGAGTGGAATCGAATGAGATAAGAGGGAGACCATCAACAAGATTATTGGAAACTAATCTATTGAGGTTTTGAGTGTGCAGGTGTGACATCCGGTGATGCCATAACCATGAGGTTTCGGAAGAAGCTTTTAAAACTAGGCAAAGGGGCTGTAGATTTGATGACATGTTTTTCATGGACAGAGTTTAGAGGGTGGATGCACGTTTTCCTACAAGAAGATCGTTGCCTAACATGGTTTGCACACAACACATTAATCTTTCAAATATCACGCAGAGATCACTATCACAGAATTGGCTAACGCTAAAGAGACAGCACCCAAGACCTCGCACATAGGACACGTGCTTGATGGTTACACCGTTTAACATATAATCTCCATATCCGTCGATTGTAGCAATTTCATCATTTCCAAAGCGAACAGTACCTAAGAACTTGTCGACATAGTTTGTCAACATGGATTTATCTCCAGCCATGTGTCTAGAGAAACCAGAATCTAAATACCAAACACATTGTAACATCCTAAGATCGGGCCTAGATGTAAGATGACCTTTTTGTCTTTAGGCATAATTATGTGGTTATTTATGCCTTTATTTTTATTCACATGTTTAGTATTATTTTATATTTTGGTTAAGACCAGTTTGTGACAAGGATCATAGAACAGGTTCTTTTATTTAATTTGGACTCCGTTAGAGCAGTTAAATTAAGTACGAAAGTTATCAAATAACTGTTAAATACCCGTGTGTGATGGGGTATTATGTTTAACACTAGTATATAAGTAATATACCAGCTATTTTTCTCATTTTCTTGAATCTTCTAAAACACCCCGTACCTAACATCTCACCACTTGAAAACCCTAATCTCTAGATCTTGATTTGGAGCTCGAATTATGTTTAAAATCGATTTCCTTGTGTCATTGTGAGTCTATCAAGATAAGATTTATTTGATTTCATCTTTAAATCAGTGTTTTATTTGAGATTGAAATTAGGTTTTTGATAAAAGTGATTTTGGTGTTTTAATGCTTAAATTTGGTGTTGTTTTGGCTCAAAACTAGTGGGTTTATAATTCTAAATATTTTGTGTACACGTTATAGTTGGTTTTGAGGTCAAAAATAGGTCCAAGATCGAGATTTAGGTGATTTTAGTTCGAAACCCGTCGGTTTCTGCTACTGCTGCACGAAGAACACAACCGTACGGTTGCAGCTTGCAACCGCACGAATACATTGTGTAACCGTATAGGTGCATGTGCAACTGTACGGATGCAGTGGTGTTGCTGCAATCGGACAGTGAGTGTGCAACCGTACGGATACATGATGTAACCATACGGATGGACTTGTAACCGTACGGATGCATGTGCAACCGTACGGATGTAGATCAGTGTTGCATTGTTGTCTGATTTGGCTATTTTCTAGCCGTTATGCTGCCCACGTGACTTATGATAATCAGGATGTAAATTCTAAAAATGCATAAGTGTTGAGTAGACTTTTAGCGGTGCTTTTGATACTGATTTACTGTATTATGCTGTTTTGTGCTAACGGACAGAAACTAACTAGATTTGCCTTATGTTCAGGTGATAAGGATAAGGAAGCAGCTCAGTGATAGATTATCTGAGCTAGTTGCTGGTATTCACTGAGTGGGTCTATCTCCGGATAGAGTATTAAGTAGCTGACACGCTACTTGTTCAGAATCTTTATTATTATGTTTATACCCTGTATGAATACCATGTGTAGTTAGATATTGTCATGCTAGTTAGGGTGATTGCATGCATGATTATCTGTGATCTTATGTACGCACTGTTAGTTGGACACCAACCGAGGCGGCAAGGTTGGGAACCCACCGAGGCGGCAAGGTAGGGTTTGTGTGAGGTCGACTGTGGTAGCCTGGATGGGTTATGAGGTTACTGATTATTTAGTATAGCATAGAAGGACGCATGTGTTGCGACTAGATAGTTATGCAGTGGATTCAGTAAAGCAGACTATCGGTAGACTGTAGCCTGATCAGCTAAGTCATGTGCTTGTACAAGCCGCCGATCCTCATATTGTCAGATGTTGTTATATGCTAGTTCAGGACGTTAGCATATCTGTGACCCTTGCATTTTTTGTTGCTTATGCTTGATCTATTAGATAGTATCCATTCACTTAGCAGTTGTGCTAATTCCCCTACATTTCCACCCATTGCAGGTTTAGGTACTGCTGGATAGAAGGGTGTTGCGGACGGGTTAAAGACATGTTTGACTATGAGCTTACTCTGATGTTTTCTATGTTAATGATATTTTAACATAACACCGTTGTTATATAAAGTTGGTTTGTAAACAATGTTATTTAAACATTAACTAAGGGTAATTTGGTAATTAAGTATTTACTTCCGCTGTGTTTACAAAAAAAACAAAAAAAACAAAACAAAAACAAAAAAACTAGGGGTGTTACACACATGCTGGGATAACATGCAAAACAGAGTTAAGCACAGGTTTTAGGTACCCTAGTTAACTCAAGTTCCTTGTTTACAGGCAGTTTTAGAGAATTCAAAACATTAAGTTCATCAGATGGTTCATTCAACAAAGTCTGAACATTCATTACAACACACGAATCATGGTTTTGGTGATCAAAATACAGACGTCTAGTACATCTTTAATGACCCTGAATGAGATGCAAGATTTGATGTGCTTGGACTGTTTCAGTCTTGGGTTTCCACTCTTTTAAAATGCTTTGTTTTGGTTTAGGTCTTGTGGAATTTAAAACACCAAATTTAGACTCAGTTTGAAAATGATTCATGTTGTGAAATAATGATTGTCTAGATTTTTGTGCTCGTTTGTGACGATTTTGCTTTTGAGGCTTTGTTAAACCACCATATACCCTTTGAGCAACATTGTTGGAGGCAAAGTTCTCCTTATGGTTAAACTTCCTATGTTGCACGTTTCTGATGGTTTTGGGGTTTTGTTTCAATAACCTACCACTTTTGCTCTGAGAAGAGTTAGAGTGGTTGGCAGTCATGTTGACAAAAGTGTTCCTTGAACCACCCCTCCTGTCTGGATTAGACGGTGCAGGGTGATTTTGAACCTTTCTTGCTGGGCTACCTGTGCTTGGATTATTCTTCGTACAGGGTTGTTTGGCTTTCTCGACAAATTTTCGGAAGATGGTGGTTTGGGATCGGCACCCTTTTTGGTAACAAACATTTCTATTCGGGACCCAGCATTAGGGTTCTTTAGAATGGTGACAGCTGGGATCACAGGTTTTCTTGAGTTCACTACAGTAGTGTAGGGGAAACCTTGGTGGTGTGGAGGGAGAACTCGTTGAGAATAAGTTGGTACCCTTGGTACAAATTTTCCTTTTATTGGTTCATTGTCCTTTTTGAGTAAAGAGTTTTGTTTATGACAGAGTGGTACCGATGGACCAAAAGCTTTTTCAGCAATTTCAGATTAAAACTTTCACTTGTAAATCAATGTTGTCCTTTTCAATAAGTTCAACATGTTTTCTAGAGCCTTTTAGTTCAAGTTTTAAATCAACGATTTCTTCCCTAATGTAGCAATGAGGGAATTTGGTGATCCTTCAGTGAATGAGATGGCACCATTTGAGGGCATTTGGTGATCCTTTAGTGAATGAGATGGCAGAATTTTCCTACAACAACAATTACCACTCGAGTATTGAGATGGCATCGTTTGAGGCACTTTATGGCAGAAAGTGCAGGTCTCCGATTTGTTGGAATGAAGTGGGGGATAGACAAATTACGGGTCCAGAAATTATCCAAAAAACTACCGAGAAAATCATTCAAATTCAACAACGGTTGAAAATCGCCCAAAGTCGACAAAAGAGCTATGCAGACAGTAAAAGAAGAGATATAGAATTTGAAATTGATGACATGGTCATGCTTAAGGTATCACCTTGGAAAGGTTTTGTTCGATTTGGTAAATGGGGGAAACTAAATCCAAGGTACATTGGACCATTCAAGATTATATATCGTGTCGGACCAGTAGCTTACCGACTTGAATTACCTCAAAAACTCGCTGGCGTACATGATACTTTTCACGTATCGAATCTGAAGAAATACTTAACCAAAGAAGATCTCACTATTCCTTTAGACGAAATTCAAATCAATGAAAAACTTCAATTCATTGAAGAACCAGTCGAGATAATGGATCGTGAGGTTAAAGGACTTAAGCAAAACAAAATACAAATCATTAAGGTTTGATGGAATGCTCGTAGAGGACCCGAGTTCACCTGAGAGCGTGAAGATCAGATGAAAGAGAAATACCCACACTTATTTCCAGATGATGTGTCAACACCTCCAACTTCTTAAAATTTCGGGACTAAATTTATTTAACGGGTATGTACTGTAGTGACCCGAAATTTTCCATGATTATATATTATATGAGATTAATATTTACATGAATAAATGTTTTCAAAATGATAAGCAATCAAACTTGTTAAGACTTGATTAATTAAAATGAGTTTTATGTAGACAATTGACCACCCAAGTTGACCGGCTATTCACAGACGTTAAAACTTGTAAAAACGAAATGATGATATATATATGGACATATTAATGGTTAACATGAGATTATGATAAGTAAGTATCTCACTAAGTATATTAACAATGTGTGATATACATAAAAAATGAGATTATTGAATTATGAAGCTCGAAACGATATACATAACGATTATCGTTATAACAACGTCTTACTAAATACATATGAATCATATTAAGATATTGATACACTATATTTAACATGATAAAATGATAATTATATATATCATTAAGTATGTTAACAATGAACTACATATGTAAAACAAGACTACTAACTTAAGAATTGCGAAACAAGTCATATATGAAACGATTATTGTTGTAACGACATTTTAATGTATATATATCATATTAAGATATATTCATACATTATAATATCATGATAATGTAATAATTTAACATCTCATTAGATATAATAAACAATAGGTTAACAACATTAAATGAGATCGTTAACTTAAAGGTTTCAAAACAACACTTACATGTAACGACTAACGATGACTTAACGACTCAGTTAAAATATATATACATGTAGAGTATTTAGATGTATTTGTACACTTTTGAAAGACTTCATGACACATATCAAAGTACTTCTACTTAACAAAAATGCTTACAATTGCATTCTCATTCATTTTCATCAACAATTCTACTCGTATACACCCGTATTCGTACTCGTACAATACACAGCTCCTAAATGTATATACTATTGGTATATACACATAATAATTCAGCTCTTAGCAGCCCTAGATAGTCAACAAACATGTGGAACCAACCATTTGGCAACTAGCATGAATGATTACACTAAAAATCAAACAAATGGAGCCTATATGACAAGCCCTCATTCACGTTTTTCTTCACTCACCACACACTTGCATTTTTCAATTTTCTTTCACTCATTTGATCTCTCTCTTGTTCTATGATTATGTTCTAAGTATTATTTATCATCTTCATCAAAATCTATATCAATCTAGCTCCTAAAACCATACATAAATCAACTTACAAAACAACTACTCAAGAACACTTCAATAACACTTTCAAGTTTGCAAGTCTACTTCCGAGCTTTCTAATCCAGTCCAAGTAATCATCCAAGATCAAGAAATATTTGTTATTTACAATAGCGTATCTTTCTAAATAAAGGTAATACTCATATTCAAACTTTGATTCAATTTCTATAACTATAAACTATCTTAATTCGAATAAAAATCTTACTTGTTTTCGTGTCATGATTCTACTTCAAGAACTTTCAAGCCATCCAAGATCCTTTGAAGCTAGATCAATTTTTGTCACTTCCAGTAGGTTTACCTACTAAAATTGAGGTAGTAATGATGTTCATAACATCATTCAATTCATATATATATAACTATCTTATTCGAAGATTTAAACTTGTAATCACTAGAACATAGTTTAGTTAATTCTAAACTCGTTCGCAAACAAAGTTAATCCTTCTAACTTAACTTTTAAAATAAACTAAACACATGTTCTATATCTATATGATATGCTAACTTAATGATTTAAAACCTGGAAACACGAAGAACACCGTAAAACCGGACATACGCCGTCGTAGTGAAACCGGGGGCTGTTTTCGGTTAGATAATTAAAAACTATGATAAACTTTGATTTAAGAGTTGTCCTTCTGGGAAAATGATTTTTCTTATGAACATGAAACTATATCCAAAAATCATGGTTAAACTCAAAGTGGAAGTATGTTTTTCAAAATGGTCATCAAGACGTCGTTCTTTCGCACTGAACTGACTACCTCTTACAAAATTGACTTGTAACCTATATTTCCGACTATAATGTAATGACCCGACCTCGTTATACCAAAAACACACCAAATTTTTTTTTTTGGACTAGTACATCTGGACGACGTCCAGCTTCCTGGACGACGTCCAGTACTGAAGACTTAGACGGCGTCCAAATAATTTGGACGGCGTCCCAATGAACTGTCAGGTTCTGATCTCGAGTTCCAAATCACGCGAGCGGAAATCCCGCTTCCAAATACTTTTACACGAAAACCCTTTCACAACATGTTATAATAAGTAAAACTAAGAGATTTTCATCATCAAAACGAGTTTTACAACACCGGGCCCACAATGTCTCGTTTTACGAAATTCGTTCAAAATACAAGTTTCGACCATCATAGTTTAAGTTCCAAATGACACCTAGAGCACGGTGTTTGGGGTTAAACTACCCAATCTCTATCATACTTTAAAAGCTAAACACCCAAAAGCATCCCCTATCAAAACAAGCGGGAGACCACTAATCCAATCGAATACCTTTGCCTTTGTCCACGTCGGAGCCTAAAAAGGTAAACAACGAGAGGGTAAGCTAACGCTTAGTGAATGCAATAATTATACACATACATATATAATATACCTACTTGCAATCACTTGCTCACATATCGCATACATGCTAGCAACACAATTAGCTTATAATCTCAAATACAAAGCTATTAACCTCCAATACTGCAAGCTAGCACAACAATAGCATATATATATATATATATATATATATATATATATATATATATATATATATATATATATATATATATATATATATATATATATATATATATATATATATATATATATATATATGTATATATATATATATATTACGAACAATATAATACGCTACACTATAACACAATAACTATGGTTAACCATTCGTACAAGGAATGGTACTCGAATTTTCCATCGGTGTTCATAACAACCATTAGGGTACTTAACACGTCGTACACTAATCCCACGGGTGACATCTTAACACGTCGATGCTTCACCCCGGGTGGCGTATTAACACATCGACAATTCACCCGTGATAGTTTTTGGAGTGGCATCTTAACACTTCGATACTTCACTCCGAGTGGTGTCTTAACACGTCGACACTTCACTCTTCATATTGCTTGGGGTGGCATCTTAACACGTCGATACTTCACCCTGGATGGCGTCTTAACACGTCGACACTTCATCCTTTACTTTCTTGGAGTGGCATCTTAGCACATCGATACTTCACTCCGGGTGGGGTCTTAACACATCAACACTTCACCCCGAGTGGCATCTTAACACATCCACACTTCACCCGTCATATTACTTTGAGTGGTGTCTTAGCACATCGACACTTCACATCTCACGCTACAACAAATAAATACATTATATACCTACGCATATAATTTTTCCACTCACCTTAGAGCCTTTTGTGAAAGATAACCGAGCTTGCAACTTTAATGTAACATACCTATTACATTTAGCACATAATCAATCACGACTCAAGTTGGTCAATCAACTCATTCAACATTCTAGAGTCTTTTTGACCCAAGGTGCAATTCCGACCCATTTGCACACTTAACCCTAATAATGGGTCAACTTCACCAAAACCCTATCTCTAGTCATTTATGGTCTTAATACCCATATAATCACAAGGTTATCGCATTTTTATACTAGCAAGATAATTTAGGTCATCAAAGACCCGTTTTACCCATTTCGAGGTTTACACACCCATTTGGGTCATCACATACGCAAATAACACCCAATTACATAACATCTATGTGTGCTAGTAGTTAACTAACCAATTTAAGACTCATAAACTCATTTAGCATTTCAAAACCCTAGGTTAGTCATCTTTGAGTCCTCATGACCCAAACTTACCCAAAAACCCTACAATCATTAATAAATGGGTTTTATGTTCATCTATAACCCAAACCCTAACTCATAACAACTTAAAATGAGGAAATTAGGTTTAGGACTTACCACCACTATCATAACGTAGCTAGGAAGTAGATGAACAAATTTAAAACACGCACTTTGGCCCGAAACTAGCTTCTTCCTCTTTGGATTGAGCTTTCTCACACTAAAACCTTTCTCTCTCTCTAGAATTCAAGTGGATAGGAGGTGGTGGTTGAAAATGGAGTAATGACTTACTCTAATCTGATCTAGTGGCCTTAAATTCGTTCAACAAGTGAAAAGACCAAAATACCCATTTAAATATCTAAAACAAAACAGTTGGCCCTCCAGACCATTTGGACGGCGTCCAAAGAGTCTGGACGGCGTCCAGCCCTTCACACTGGGACGGCGTCCCATCCTTCTGGACGGCGTCCCAAACAACTGAGGAAAATTGGTTCTTACAACTCTCCCCCACTTGAACCGGATTGCGTCCTCGCAATCTAAACCGCATGACAAGAGGGAAGATACACCAATACAAACTCTTCGGGCTCCCAAGTGAACTCGGAACCTTTACTACGGCGCCATTGAACTTTATAAGTTCTCACTTCTTTATTTCTCAACCGCTTGACCTTCTCATCGAGTATAGCAATCTGCTCCTCAACATACTCTAACTTATTGTTTAACTCAATCTCGTCTAAAGGTACCCAAGATGAATCATCCGCAAGACACTTATGGAGATAGGAAACATGAAATGTATTATGGATCCCCGCAAGCTCTTCGAGTAAATCCAAACGATACGCAACTTCACCAACATGAGCTAAAATTTTAAAAGGACCAATAAACCGAGGAGCTAACTTTCCCCGTTTTCGAAATCGAATAACACCTTTCCAGGGCGAAACTTTAAGCATCACCATGTCACCTTCTTGGAACTCAATTTATCGTCTTCGCTTGTCGGCATAAGATTTTTGTCTATCTTGGGCCTTTTTCAAATGAGTCCGAATCATATCAATCTTGCTATTCGTCTCTAAAACCAAATCGGTACTCCCGATTTCTCTTTGACACACTTCGCCCCAATAAATCGGAGTTCGACACCTCCGCCCATAAAGCATCTCGTAAGGTGGCATCCCGATACAAGTATGATAACTATTATTGTACGAGAATTCCACCAAAGGTAAGTGCTCATCCCAACTACCACCGAAATCATTAATACACGCCCGTAACATATCCTCTAATGTTTGATTCGTACGTTTGGTTTGCCCGTCTGTTTGAGGATGATACGCCGTGCTCAATTTCAATTGTGTACCCATATCTTCGTGAAACTTTTCCCAACACCGAGATGTAAAACGGGTATCTCGATCCGAAATAATAGATATAGGAACCCCGTGTCTCGATATCACCTCCTTGATAAATAACTTAGACAAATTCTCCGATGATATCACTTCCCGAATGGGAAGAAACATGGCACTTTTCGTCAATCGATCAACTATTACCCAAATTGAGTCAAATTGGGTTCTCGCCGTATTTGGTAACTTTGTGATGAAATCCATGGTAATGTGCTCCAATTTCCATTTCCGGATTTCTAAAGGTTGTAGCGTACCATATGGCTTTTGGTGTTCGGCTTTCACTTGCAAACACGTGACGCATTGTTCAACATACTTAACGACATCGCGTTTCATGCCCGGCCACCAATACTCCTTCCTCAAATCAAGATACATTTTTGTCGCGCCCGAGCGAATGGAATACTTTGACTTATGTGCTTCGTCAAGTAGCACGCGCCGATAATCACCCATTTTAGGCACCCACACTCGTCCTTGAAAGGACAACAAACCATGCGGACCTAAGATTATAGACTCCGTTTGTCCCACGATTCGTTCCTCATGCTTATTGTTAACAAAAGCTTCAATTTGAGTCTCGCCAAGCTTTACAAGAAAATCGTTACTGATAATCATGCGTAACGATCCTACTCGTATCGCCGGATGTTGACTCTTCTGACTTAACGCATCCGCGACCACATTCGCCTTACCCAGATGATAAATTATTTCACAATCATAGTCTTTCACCACATCCATCCATCTACGTTGACGATAGTTCAAATCTCTTTGATCAAAAAGGTGTTTTAAGCTCTTGTGATCCAAATAAATCGTACACTTGACACCATACAAGTAATGGCGCCAAATTTTCAATGCATGCACAACCACCGCCAACTCAAGATCATGAGTCGGATATCTCATTTCATGTTCCTTTAATTGTTGAGAGGCCTAAGCGATGACTTTACCCCTTTGCATTAGAACACACCCGAGCCCATTTAAAGATGCATCACAATAAACCGTCATGTCTTCTACCCCTTCCGGTAACACTAACACTGGAGCTTGACATAACTTCTCTTTCAACAATTGAAAAGCAATTTCTTGCTTGTTCTCCCAGTTAAACCTCGCGTTCTTTCTCGTCAATTTCATCAATGGAGAAGCGATCTTAGAAAAGTCTTGGATAAACCGACGATAATAACCGGCCAATCCGAGAAAACTTCGAATTTTAGTAGGTGTAGTCGGTCGTCCCCAACTCTTCACCGTCTCTATCTTCCCCGGATCTACTTTAATACCATCTTTGCTCACAATGTGGCCAAGGAATTGAACTTCCCTTAGCCAAAATTCACATTTGGAGAATTTAGCATACAACTTCTCCTTCCGCAACGTCTTTAACACACTCTGCAAATGATGTTCATGTTCCTTCATACTCTTCGAATAGAAAAGTATGTCGTCAATGAACACAATTACCGACTTGTCCAACATAGGTTGGCACACTCGTTTCATAAGATCCATGAATGTCACCGGTGCATTCATAAGACCAAAAGGCATTATAACAAACTCAAAATGCCCATAACGCGTCCGAAAAGCCGTTTTCTCAATATCTTCCTCACGGACCCGCATTTGGTGATAGCCGGACAGTAGGTCGATTTTAGAGAAATACGTTGCACCTTGGAGTTGGTCAAACAAATCGTCAATCCTAGGCAATGGATAACGATTCTTGATCGTCACTTTGTTCAACTCCCGATAATCGATGCACATACGCATACTACCATCCTTCTTCTTCACGAATAAAACTGGAGCGCCCCATGGCGAAGCACTCGGTCGAATAAAACCCTTTTCAATTAACTCTTGGGTTTGATTTAACAACTCTTGCATTTCCGTCGGCGCTAAACGATAAGGAGTTTTAACAATGGGGGTAACCCCCGGAACTAACTCAATGCGAAATTCAACTTGTCTTTCCACCGGAACACCAGGTAACTCATCCGGAAAAACGTCTTCAAATTCATTAACCACCGGAATTTCACGAATGGATGGTGGCTCATCACGAGTATCAACAACATGGGCGAGAAAAGCCATGCCACCACTAACAAGGAAACGACGTGCCCGTGCAAAAGTGCATATCAGCACAAGTCTTCTTCGCTTATCATTATGAATAATTAACTCTCCCCCACTAGGGGTCTTCACACGAATAGATTTTTCATGGCATGCAATATTAGCTCTATTACGATCGAGCCAATCCATACCAACGACAACATCAAAATCACCCAAAGTCATCGGGATGAGATCAATTTTAAAGTTTTCGGCACCGAACACAACATTACAATTTTTACACACGTCAACCACTAGCACCGTCTTGCCATCCGCTATTTCGACTTCTACCGGATGACTTAACTTAGCTTGCGGTTTATTTAGCTTAGGCACAAATCTTGGGGACACAAACGACAAATTAGAACCCCTATCAAAAAGTATCCTCGTCGGATTAGAATTAACCATGAAAGTACCTGAGACAACTTCATTGGATTGCTTGGCTTCTTCATTCGTCATCAAATAGTTGCGACCCCTAGCCGTACCCGCCGCCTTCTCCAACCTCTTAACATTATCATTGCGCAAGTCCGGACATTCCGGCCTCTTGTGCCCTTCTTTACCACAATTAAAACAAGTGATTTTGCTTGCGGAGGATAGACTCGGACATTTACGAGCCATGTGACCCTTTTGTCCACAATTGTAGCACGAATAAGAAAAATCCCCGGAAGCACCCTTCTTCCCACTACTAACATTACCGGAACCTTTCTTGTTCTTTTTGTTTGAAAAGTTCGAATGGCTCGAACCTTCACTCTTTCTCTTGCCAAAAGTGAAGCCACTCTTCCTCATCATGAGCGCCTCAAAGCCTTTGGCCATATCAAACAACTAATCAAAAGTCTTTACCACCATTAAACTAATCTTCTCTTAATAGTTGTCATTTAAAATTCGATAGAAGTCTTCCTTCAATATCTTATAGTTCCCGACATACTCTGAGCAAAATTGGGTCTTGGACAAAAACACGGATTTGAGAGTGTTCAGATCCATCGACCCTTACCTCAAGGAATGCAACTCGTCCTTAAGCCTAGTAAGATCGGCTGAAGTTCGGTATTCTTTAAAAAATTCGGATTTGAGTTCATCCCACGTGAATTCCATGCATTGCTCTTCACCATAAACTTGGAGCTTTGCGTCCCACCACAACTTGGCATCGCCCCTCAATATACTACACCCGTACCTTGTCTTCTTATCGAGAGGACATTCACAAGTACGGAAGGTCCCCTCCATATCGGAGATCCAACGGGCACTCTTGAGAGGGTCTAGTTCACCTTCAAAGGTGGGAGGTTGAGAATCCTTGAAATTCTTATAGAAAAAGTCCCGTCTTCCCACATTATCTTCATAAAGAACGGCCTTAACTTTCTCCTTTACCACTTTGACTAGATGCTCGTCAATCGTATCTAGGAACATCATCTTAACATCTTCGCGAAACTCCACCTTTTGACGTTTAAAGATGGCCTCAACTTTGGCCTTAAACTCGGAGTCCTCACTCGTACCTCTAGTATCATGTTCGGGTCCATTCCTCGTCTTCATTCTATAAAACGAAAAAGATTAAGCAACGAAACGAAAGGACTTAACACATACGTATATACATATACACCACACTACCCCATCTTGCTCAACAATCGTCATACATCGCTTGCTTGACATGATTTGAACCCGTAATAATTGTAGCTAAACATTGTTATGCGAGCACGTCGCATTAACTTGCTAGTACAATGTCTATCTCGCTTGATGATTGCTAAGACAACACAGAACAATTAGCGCAAGGTTAGTTCACATAAACCTAAACACTAGTCAACTCCCGGTCCGACCCGTCTCCTACAAGTCCCGCATTAAACGCATACACATTAAAGTCTAAGTCTAGGCACCTATCTCAAGTCGCCTAAATCCCTTAGACCATGCTCTGATACCACTTGTAACGACCCGACCTCGTTATACCAAAAACACACCAATTTTTTTTTGGACTAGTACATCTGGACGGCGTCCAGCTTCCTGGACGGCGTCCAATACTGAAGACTTGGATGGCATCCAAATAATTGGGACGGCTTCCCAATGAACTGTCAGGTTCTGATCTCGGGTTCCAAATCATGCGAGCAGAAATCCCGCTTCCCGATACTTTTAAACGAAAACCCTTTCACAACATGTTATAATAAGTAAAACTAAGAGATTTTCATCATCAAAACGAGTTTTACAACACCGGGCCCACAATGTCCCGTTTGACGAAATTCGTTCAAAATACAAGTTTTGACCATCATAGTTTAAGTTCCAAACGACACCTAGAGCACGGTGTTTGGGGTTAAACTACCCAATCTCTGTCATACTTCAAAAGCTAAACACCCAAAAGCATCCCCTATCAAAACAAGCGGGAGACCACTAATCCAACCGAATACCTTTGCCTTTGTCCACGCCGGAGCCTAAAAAGGTAAACAACGAGAGGGTAAGCTAACGCTTAGTAAATGCAATAATTATACACATACATATATAATATACCTACTTGCAATCACTTACTCACATATCGCATACATTCTAGCAACACAATTAGCTTATAATCTCAAATACAAAGCTATTAACCTCCAATACCGCAAGCTAGCACAACAGTAGCATATATATATATTCCGAATAATATAATACGCTACACTACAACACAATAACCATGGTTAACCATTCGTATAAGGAATGGTACTCAAATTTCCAATCGGTGTGCATAACAACCATTAGAGTACTTAACACGTCGTACACTAATCCCACGGGTGGCATCTTAACACGTCGATGCTTCACCCTGGGTGGCGTCTTAACACATTGACACTTCACTCGTGATAGTTCTTGGAGTGGCATCTTAACACATCGATACTTCACTCCGAGTGGTGTCTTAACACGTCGACACTTCACTCTTCATACAGCTTGTGGTGGCATCTTAACATGTCGATACTTCACCCCGGATGGCGTCTTAACACGTTGACACTTCATACTTTACTTTCTTGGAGTGGCATCGTAGCACATCGATACTTCACTCCGGGTGGCGTCTTAACACATCGAAATTTCACCCCGGGTGGCATCTTAACACATCAACACTTCACTCGTCATATTACTTTGAGTTGTGTCTTAGCACATCGACACTTCACTCGTCACGTGAAATGTGGTGTCTTAGCACATCGACACTTCACTCGTCACGTGAAATGTGGTGTCTTAGCACATCGACACTTCACATCTCACGCTACAACAAATAAATACATTATATACCTACGCATATAATTTTTCCACTCACCTTAGAGCCTTTTGTGAAAGATAACCGAGCTTGCAACATCAATGTAACATACCTATTACATTTAGCACATAATCAATCACGACTCAAGTTGGTCAACCAACTCATTCAACATTCTAGAGTCTTTTTGACCCAAGGTGCAATTCCGACCCATTTGCACACTTAACCCTAATAATGGGTCAACTTCACCAAAACCCTATCTCTAGTCATTTATGGTCTTAATACCCATATAATCACAAGGTTATCGCATTTTCATACTAGCAAGACAATTTAGGTAATCAAAGACCCATTTTACCCATTTCGAGGTTTACACACCCATTTGGGTCATCACATACCTAAATAACACCCAATTACATAACATCTAGGTGTGCTAGTAGTTAGCTAACCAATTTAAGACTCATAAACTCATTTAGCATTTCAAAACCCTAGGTTAGTCTTCTTTGAGTCCTCATGACCCAAACTTACCCAAAAACCCTCCAATCATTAATAAATGGGTTTTATGTTCATCTATAACCCAAACCCTAACCCATAACAACTTAAAATGAGGAAACTAGGTTTAGAACTTACCACCACTATCACAACGTAGCGAGGAAGTAGATGAACAACTTTAAAACATGCACTTTGGCCCAAAACTAGCTTCTTCCTCTTTGGATTGAGCTTTCTCACACTAAAACCTTTCTCTCTCTAGAATTTAAGTGAATAGGAGGTGGTGGTTGAAAATGGAGTAATGACTTACTCCAATCTGATCTAGTGGCCTTAAATTCGTTCAACAAGTTGAAAGACCAAAATACCCATTTAAATATCTAAAATAAACCAGCTGGCCCGCCAGACCATTTGGACGGCGTCCAAAGAGTCTGGACGGTGTCCAGCCCTTCACACTGGGACGGCGTCCCATCCTTCTGGACGGCGTCCCAAACAACTGAGGAAAACTGGTTCTTACATATAAACTTATACTTTTTCTGTTTGGTTTCATAAATTTTAGTTCATTATGAAACTATAGCAACTTGAATCACTCAAAACTGATTTAAAACAAAGAAGTTATGGGTAAAACAAAATTGGATAATTTTTCTTGTTGTAGCTACGTGAAATTTGTAAAAAATCTATACTAACCATAACATAACTAACTTATATTGTATTATACATGTACTCTAACATATTATGTAACCTTGATATACCATAGACACGTATGCAATGTTTTGACATATCATATTGACGTCATCTATATATATTATTTAGAACAACCATAGACACTCTATATGCGGTAATGATCGAGTTAGCTATACAGGGTTGAGGTTGATTCCAAAATAATATATATACTTTGAGTTGTGATCGAGTATGAGACTTGTATGCACTGGGTCGTGGATTGATTCGAGATAATATATATTGACTTATTTCCGTACTACTAACTGTGGACAATTATTTGTGGACTACAAACGTTGGACTATCAACTTAACAAACTTAAATCGTTAAAACATAATAAAATATGGTATAATTATATTTCGATCATACTTTGATATATATATATATATATATATATATATATATACATATTTGTTATAGGTTCGTGAATCGACCAGTGGCAAAGTGTTATTTTCCGACGAAGTGTTAATATGTGAAAGTGAGTTATAGTCCCACTTTTACTATCTAATATTTTGGGATGAGAATACATGCAGTTTTGTAAATGTTTTACAAAATAGACACAAGTACTTGAAATTACATACTATGTTGGATTATGAATACCGAATATCACCCTTTTAGCTTGGTAACCTAAGAATTAGGGAACATACCTCCAAATTGACGCGAATCCTAAAGGTAAATCTACGGGCACTAACTCCCCCCATACTGGAAAATGGTATGCTTTAGTACTTCAAGTTATTAATACAGATGGATTTCTATTTTGGGGATACTCTATATGCATTTTATTAATGTCGATTACCAGGTGTTCAACATATGAATGGTTTTTATGCAGTTTGCATGTTATTGAAAAATGGAAATGGAAATCTTGTGGTCTATTATTACGATTTGATAAATATATAGGTTAAACCTATAACTCACCAACATTTTTGTTGACGTTTTAAGCATGTTTATTCTCAGGTGATTATTAAGAGCTTCCGTTGTTGCATGCTAAATAAAGACAAGATTGGAGTCTGCATGCTTGTATAATATTGTTTAAAAATTTGCATTCGAAGACTTAAGTTGTTGTGTAATATTATTGTAAACCATTATGTAATGGTCGTGTGAAAACACAATATTTTAGATTATCATTATTTGATAATCTTTGGAATGTTTTTAAACCTTTATCGATAAAATAAAGGTTATGGTTTGTTTTAAAAATTGAATGCAGTCTTTAAAAAATGTCTCATATAGAGGTCAAAACCTCTCAACGAAATTAATTAATATGAAACGTTTATAATCGATATGAACTGGACATTTCAGTTGGTATCAGAGCATTGGTCTTAGAGAACCAGAAATTTGCATTAGTGTGTCTAACCGAGTTTATTAGGATGCATTAGTGAGTCTGGACTTCGACCGTGTTTACTTGAAAAACAATTGCTTAACACTTTTGTTGGAAACTATATATTTTTACATGTAAATATTATGTGATATATTAATCTCTTAATGTGTTTGATATTATGTGATAGATGTCTACCTCTAGTACAAATCCCATCGACTCACCTAATAATAATAAAGAGCTGAATGTATTTTGGGAAGATTCACAAATTCCCGAAGAGGAACCGGAAGAAGAGGAACCGGAAGAAGAGGAACCTGAAGAGGAGGAACCGGAAGAAGAAGAGGTTCCGGAGGAAGAAATATTAATAACTACAGAAAAACGATTAAATAAAACAAAATCCTCAACCAATGGACCAAAGTTAAAAATGGTCAATGGTGTTTCCGCCGAGGAAGAAAAATATTGGGAAAATTACCAATTTTCCGATGAATCGGATCCCGACGAGGATTCCGATGATGTTATAGAAATTACCCCGGCTCAATTTAATAAGGTAAAAGAAAATAATAAAGGAAAAGCTATCAAAATAGGAAAACTCAAGTCCAAAACAGATGAACTCTATGTTAACATGAAATATCCTGATGGGATATATCGTAAACACCCGTATTTCTTAAACTTTCACTATAACCCGGGAACATCTAAGCCACCAAGTTTTTCTAGACCATTTGTGAAAAGGACGGCTCGTATTAGAGGAGCACCATCTATCCCTAGAAAATTAGCAAAACGAAATGAGTCTGAAGAAGAAGAAACAAGTGAGTTGGAATGAAGAGTAGTAACCATGATGTGTAATACATGTATTGCAGTGTGTTTGTACTTTTATGTTATATGTAAAAATTGCTTGTAATGTTTATATTCTATCATCCTTTACAAGATCTAATTTTTCAATCTCTTTTACAGTATAAAAACACACAATGGACATTAAGGATAGACAACCAAATATTTTAGAAGACTTACCAGGGGATATGTGTGACAACTCGGAAATTTCTGATCAAATTTAAACTTAATCTTTAAATGATTTAATGTTTCTGACACGATAAGCAAAGTCTGTAATATTGAAATCTCAAAAACTTTGAACTATGTTCATATATTCAATTACCCTTTAACTGTGCTCGATGATTTACGAACTTTTATGTGTATATAGATATGTGTATATAATATATAGTTATATTAATTAAGAACGTTAACAAAATATTGGATGTATGATACTTTACATGAAAGTATGTGTTTCAATATATGTTTAATATATTTATCAACGGAATTAAAAGATAATATCAAACAATTGAATTATCAGATACATTGTGATATAATTACGGGTCTCTGTTATGAGGTCCACCGTGATTTAATAAATATACTCATTTTAATGGTATTCGAAATAAATGATAAAGTGATTTACATGTAAGAACAAATATGTCAAATAAATGAGAACTAGACAAGAGTTAGTGGAGATTTCTGTTTGATTTCCAATACATGCTCGTGACTTTTGATAAGATAACTATTTAGCTTTCATATTATTTAATGTGAAAATGAAATTATGGAGTATAGATAACTTTGAAAATGGATATCGACAAGTTAAGTAAATTGACGTTTTACATTAAAATGATTTCTTACATTTAATTTGTTCATTGGACTTAACCCTACGATTCACGAACAATTGTTTGTAGAAAAATATAAATGTATATTTTAAATTTATTTGTTTCAATATATATATAATTATTATACTTATCTATGTAATAAAATTTGATAAAACATAATTATAGATATAGTAATTTGAAAATATATGTATATGAATTCTATACATATATATTATTATATGTATGTTGTAATATATATAAAATTTATAAATATTCATTATTCAATATTCAATATATATTATTATAATAGTAAATATTACATACTTTATAATATGTAAGGTTAATATATTAAATTTAATTACAAGTTAAAATAAAATTGCTATAGCAATATTATTATTTACTTTCAATATTAATATCAACATTTATATTATTAATTATTAATATTATTATTTAAAGACATAACATAAAAATATGGAATTTGATATAAATTGATATATTATTATTACTTATATTATTATTATCTTTATTAGTTAGTATTATTATTATTATCAATAATAATGTTATTATTATCATTTTTCATTATTATTATTATGGTTACTTATTATTTATATTAATATTTCTATTATTATTATTATTATTATTATTATTATTATTATTATTATTATTATTATTATTATTATTATTATTATTATTATTATTATTATTATTATTATTATTATTATTATTAATATTATTAATATTAATAGTATTATTATTAATACATTTATTAATTATTATTATTAATTATTTATAAAATAAAGGCAATAAGTACAATAGCTGTAAACGATTCCATCAGTTTTTCTTCATTTTTTCCTGTTAACCCGTGAATACATGTCGACTCTATATCCATACAAATCAATCAATTGAATCGATATCAGACTCAAAAAACAGTCGATTGTTTTATCATCATTCTCAAATATCAATTTTAATTCACTGCAAAATGTTGAATTAAAATCAAAAAAATTGAAGAACACAGCCCAACCCCTGTATGCGTTATATTTTTTTTTCAAAACTCAATTTTTTATTGTTTTTCCAAAATCCATTAATGCAATTAGGTTAGGATTATATTAGTCAATCTTACTGTAAAGTAGCATCTTCCAATTCTTCAAATCAAATACGAATTTTCGAGTCAAAGTTTTTAATAACAAAAGTCAACCCTGAGTTCTTCGATCAAATTAAGGTTTTATAGATTATTTCTGTTGAAATTAGTAATTGGGAAAGATTTTATGAAAGGTTTGAAACTAAATTCATGTTGTGAGTTTGGTCTAAAACAATCGCGAAATCAAACTTTAATTTTTTTTCTTTTCATTCACGACGAACAGCAAGTAGAGCACTCTGTGATTTTTTTTTTATTTTTTTATTATTTATGTTAATTTTAGTCGAGTAGAGGATCGTTTCTGCTTCATTGAGAAATCTTAAAATCATATAAGAAATTAGTTATAAGCTAGATTTGATCTCTGTTTGATTTGCAAATTGATGAAGAAGATGACACTAGAAAACGGGTTATATTTTTTTTGGAAGGGATTAATTTCAGAAAGAGATAAATGGAGGAGTGGTGTTGGGAGTTTGTGTGTGAGCGTGAGGTCTCGGGTTCGAACCCGGCTTGTGGCGTACATTCTTTTTATTGCATTTTTGAGGTAGTTTTCTATACTAAAATTATCATTATTTTTATTATTATTATGTATTACTAATTAGTATTATTGTTATTGTTATTATTGTTGTCATTGTTATTGTTATGATTGTTATTACTAGTGTTACAATTATTATTATTAATATCATAGTTATAAATATTATAAATATTATTATTATTATTATTATTATTATTATTATTATTATTATTATTATTATTATTATTATTATTATTATTATTATTATTATTATTATTATTAGTATAATCATTCGTAGTAATGTAATTAATAAAATTATTATCATTATTATTAGCGTTATCATTGGTACTAGTATTATCATTTAAAAACTATTAGTATTATTACTAACATTATCATTACTAGTATTATTATTATGATTATGATTAAAATTATTATTATTAGATATTCATCAATATTGTTAGAATTATTATCGTTTCTATATTAAAATCAATAAAAGTATTTTTATTAAAATTCTAGAATTATTATTATTATTAATATAGTAATTTCTACTATCACTATAATTAAGATTAAGATTATTATCATGAAAATAATCCAAATTATTTTCATTAATAGTATTACTTGTATCATTTTATAATTATTAGTATTATTATTATCATTAACATAGGTATTATTATTAGTATTATTATTATTATTATTAATATTACAAAGTATCATTAATCGACTTATCAGTTAAACATTAATATTAGTAATACTGTATGATTACTGAAATTTCTATTAAAACTATTAAAAATTACCATTGTTATTAAAAGTATTATTTTTACTAAAACTATCATCATTAACGTTATCAGTATTATCTATATCATTATTATTAAGATATTTACGAATACGAAAATAAAAGTATTAATGACATTATTAAAGTTATAAGCACAAAAATAAAGATTTTATATATTAATATATATTTAATACACATAACTTAACTATATTAATATATCTATATATAAATGAAAATATATATAATGAAACTTATTAATCTACTATATAAATGAATTACATCATTAATAATAACATATAGAATTATTCGATTACAAGAATATGATTTAATATATATACAAATGATATAGGTTCGTGAATCCGAGGCCAACCCTGCATTGTTCAATGTCGTCATATGTATTTTTACTACAAAATACAGTATTGTGAGTTTCATTTGCTCCCTTTTTAAATGCTTTTGCAATATATATTTTTGGGACTGAGAATACATGCGCTTTTATAACTCTTTTACGAAATAGACACAAGTACTTAAAAGTACATTCTATGGCTGGATTATTAAACCGAATATGCCCCATTTTAGTCTGGTAATCTAAGAATTAGGGAACAGACACCCTAATTGACGCGAATCCTAAAGATAGATCTATTGGGCCCAACAAGCCCCATCCAAAGTACCGGATGCTTTAGTACTTCGAATTTATCATGTCCGAAGGGAGTCCCGGAATGATGGGGATATTCTATATGCATCTTCTTAAGGTCGGTTACCAGGTGTTCACCATATGAATGATTTTTGTCTCTATGCATGGGACGTATATTTATGAGAAATGAAAATCTTGTGGTCTATTAAAATGATAGAAATGAATGATTATGATAAACTAATAAACTCACCAACCTTTTAGTTGACACTTGAAAGCATGTTTATTCTCAGGTATGAAAGAAATCTTCCGCTGTGCATTTGCTCATTTTAGAGACATTACTTGGAGTCATTCATGACATATTTCAAAAGTCATTGCATTCGAGTCGTTGAGTTCATCAAGATTATTATTTAGTCAATTATAGTTGGACATATTATGAAATAGGATGCATGCCGTCAACTTTCGATGTAAATAAAGTTTGTCTTTTAAAAACGAATGCAAATTTTGTAAAATGTATCATATATAGGTCAAATACCTCGCGATGTAATCATATGTTATTGTATTCATCCTTATGGATTAGGACGGGTCGTCTCATGTGGTATCAAAGGGTGGTCTTAGCGAACCAGGTCTGCATTAGTGTGTCTAACTGATAAGTCCTTAGGATGCATTAGTGAGTCTGGACTTCGACCGTGTCTGCATGTCAAAAGTTTTGCTTATCATTTAGTGTCGAAAATTATATGCTTATCATCCTTAAAGTCTAGACACATCTTACTGCCTCTACTGCATAGACAGTGTATAGATAAATTCATATCTTAGCGTATCTGTTATTGTTACCTTTTCCTGACAGCTTCCGTAGATTCCTCCGTAACTTATGGGATTTTAGTATTATATATGCATATGTAAATTATGTATTGCAGGGTAATAATCTACATCCTATAATCTTCTTCTAATCAAAAATCCTTCATCTGATCGTATGAGATGAATCCCTCAACCAGTTCGAGTCCCTCAGATTCCGATAGCTATTCCGATAGTTATTCCGAAAGTTATTCCGATATGGAAACACACTTGAGCTCCGAAATCAGTATAACCAGAATGGATCAACCAATCAGCCATCCCCAATTCATCTGATGGGTTCGTAGTCTACTTAATCACTAGAAACAAGAAGAAGGTGATCCCTTCCACCCACCTTATTGCCCTCTCAATGTAGTGACCCGAACTTTTCCATGTTTATATATATTAAATAAAATTGATATTTACATGATTAAGTGTTTCTAACATGTTAAGTAATCAAACTTGTTAAGACTTGATTAATTGAAATAGGTTTTATATAGACAATTGATCACCCAAGTTGACCGGCAATTCACGAACGTTAAAACTTGTAAAAACTATATGATAACATACATATGGATATATATATAGTTATCATGATATTATGATAAGTATGTACATCATTAATTATTTAACAATGAGTTATATACATAAAAATTAGACTATTGAATTAAGAAACTTGAAAACGGTATATATAACGATTATCGTTATAACAAGTCTTACTAATTACATATGAATCATTTTAAGATATTGATACACTATATATAAACATGTTAAATGATAAGTAAACATATCATTAAGTATAATAACAATGAACTATTTATGTAAAAACAAGACTACTAACTTAAGGATTTCGAAACGAGACATATATGTAACGATTATCGTTGTAACGACATTTAACTGTATATATATATATATATATATATATATATATATATATATATATATATATATATATATATATATATATATATATATATATCATATTAAGATATATTAATACATCATTATATCATGATAATGTAATAATTTAACATCTCATTAGATATAATAAACAATGTGTTAACAACATTTAACAAGATCGTTAACTTAAAGGTTTCAAAACAACATTTACAAGTAACGACTAACGATGACTTAACGACTCAGTTAAAATGTATATACATGTAGTGTTTTAATATGTATTCATACACTTTTGAAAGACTTCAAGACACTTATCCAAGTACTTCTACTTAACAAAAATTCTTACGATTACATCCTGATTCATTTTCATCAACAATTCTACTCGTATGCACTCGTATTTGTACTTGTACAATACACAGCTTCTAAATGTATTTACTATTGGTATATACACTCCACATATCAATTCTTAGCAGCCCATGTGAGTCACCTAACCATGTGGGAACCATCATTTAACATCTAGCATGACTTATGAGCAAGGAAACAAAAACAAGCACTCCTTTTAACCCCACTCACCTTCACCACTCACCACCTACTCCATTTCACTCCCTATTTTCTTCCCAATTCTCTCTCAAAGCACACACACTCTTCCATGAACGTCTAAGTTACTATTTTTCCAGCAAAAAATCATCAAATACATGCTTTGGTTATTACCTATAATCATCATAAAAACAATTACTCAAGAACACATCAAGAACACTTCCAAGTTTACAAGTTTACTTCCAAGTTTCCTAATCCATTCCAAGCAATCATATAAGATCAAGAAACTTTTGTTATTTACAGTAGGTTATCTTTCTAAATTAAGGTAATATTCATATTCAAGCTTTGATTCAATTTCTATAACTATAACTATCTTAATTCGAGTAATAAACTTACTTGAACTTGTTTTTGTGTCATGATTCTATTTCAAGAACTTCCAAGCCATCAAAGATCCTTTGAAGCTCAAGTTATTTTTTCATCATTTCCAGAAGGTTTACCTACTAAACTTGAGGTAGTAATGATGTTCATAACATCATTCGATTCATACATGTATAACTATCTTATTCGAAGATTTGAACATGTAATCACTAGAACATAGTTTAGTTAATTCTAAACTTGTTCGCAAACAAAAGTTAATCCTTCTAACTTGACTTTTATAATCAACTAAGCACATGTTCTATATATATATGATATGCTAACTTAATGATTTAAAACCTGAAAACACGAAAAACACCGTAAAACTGGATATACGCCGTCGTAGTAACACCGCGGGCTGTTTTGGGTTAGTTAATTAAAAACTATAATAAACTTTGATTTAAAAGTTGTTCTTATGGAAAAATGATTTCTCTTATGAACATGAAACTATATCCAAAAATTATGGTTAAACTCAAAGTGGAAGTATGTTTTCCAAAATGGTCATCTAGACGTCGTTCTTTCGACTGAAATGACTACCTTTACAAAAAAGACTTGTAACTTGTATTTCTGACTATAAACTTATACATTTCTGTTTAGATTCATAAACTTAAGTTCAATACGAAACCATAGCAACTTGAATCACTCAAAACGGATTTAAAACGAAGAAGTTATGGGTAAAACAAAATTGGATATTTTTACTAGTTTTAGCTACGTGAAAATTGGTAACAAATCTATATTAATCATATCCTAGCTAACTTATATTGTATCATACATGTATTCTAATATATTATGTAATCTTGGGATACTATAGACATGTATGCAAATGTTTTGACATATCATATCGACCCATGTATATATATTATTTGGAACAACCATAGACACTCTATATGCAGTAATGATTGAGTTAGCTATACAGGGTTCAGGTTGATTCCAAAAATATATATACTTTAAGTTGTGATCTATCCTAATACGTGTATACACTGGGTCGTGGATTAATTCAAGATAATATATATCAATTTATTTTTCTGTACATCTAACTGTGGACAACTAGTTGTAGGTTACTAACGAGGACAGCTGACTTAATAAACTTAAAACATTAAAATGTATTAAAAATGTTGTAAATATATTTTGAACATACTTTGATATATATGTACATATTTATTATAGGTTCGTGAATCGACCAGTGGCCAAGTCTTACTTCCCGATGAAGTAAAAATCTGTGAAAGTGAGTTATAGTCCCACTTTTAAAATCTATTATTTTTGGGATGAGAATACATGCAGTTTTATAAATGTTTTACAAAATAGACACAAGTGATCAAAATTACATTCTATGTTGAATTATCGAACCGAATATGCCCCTTTTTAGCTTGGTAGCCTAAGAATTGGTGTTTATTATAATTGCCACCAATTGACGTGAATCCTAAAGATAGATCTATTTGGCCCAACAAGCCTCATCCGAGTTACAGATGCTTTAGTACTTTGATTTATCATGTCCGATGAGAGTCCCAGAATGATGGGGATATTCTATATGCATCCTGTTAAGGTTGGTTACCAGGTGTTCAAACATATGAATGATTTTTATGCAGATTGCATGTTGTTTATGAGAAATGGTAATATGAAATCTTGTGGTCTATTATTACGATTTGATAAATATATAGGTTAAACCTATAACTCACCAACATTTTTGTTGACGTTTAAAGCATGTTTATTCTCAGGTGATTATTAAGAGCTTTCGCTGTTGCATGCTAATTTATGGACAAGAGTTGGAGTCAGCATGCTTGTATAATATTGTTTAAAAACTGCATTCGAAGACTTAAATTGATGTGTAATATTATTGTAAACCATTATGTAATAATCGTGTGAAAATGCTATATTCTAGATTATCATTATTTGATAATCGTCGTATTATTTTTAAACCTATATCGATAAAATAAAGGTTATGGTTTGTTTTAAAATCGAATGCAGTCTTTGAAAAACGTCTCATATAGAGGTCAAAACCTCGCAACGAAATCAATTAATATGGAACGTTTATAAATCGATATGAACGGGACATTTCAGTTGGTCTCCGAGCGTTGGTCTTAGAGAACCATAATTTTTGCATTAGTGTGTCTTACCGAGTTTGTTAGGATGCATTAGTGAGTCTGGACTTCGACCGTGTTTTTCTTCAAAAACGATTGCTTATCTTTTTTTGTTGGAAACTATATATTATTAACATGTAAATATTATGTGATAAATTAATCTCTTAACATGTTTGATGTTGTGTGATAGATGTCTACCTATAGTACAAATCCCATCGACTCACCTAATAATAATGAAGAGTCGAATATATTTTGGGAAGATTCACAAATTCCCGAAGGGGAACCGGAAGAGGAGGAACCGGAAGAGGAGGAACCGGAAGAAGAAGAGGTTCCGGAGGAAGAATATTGATACCTACAGTAAATCGATTAAATAAAAGAAAATCCTCAACCAACGGACCAAAGTTAAAAATGGTCAATGGTGTTTCCGCCAAGGAAGCAAAATATTGGGAAGATTACCAATTTTCCGATGAATCGGATCCCGATGAGGATTTCGATGATGTTATAGAAATTACCTCGACCCAATTTAATAAAGAAAAAGAAAATAATAGGGGAAAAGGTATAAAAATAGAGAAACCTGATTCCAATCCCGATAAACTTTATATGTATCGGCAACATCCGTATTTCCTAAAATGTAACAATAACCCGGGAACCTCTAAACCACCAGGTTTTTCTAAACCATTGTGGAAAACGATGGCTCGTATTAGAGGAACACCATATATCCCTAGAAAATTAGGAAAACGAAACCAAGTCCGAAGAAGAAGAAACCAGTGATTCAGATTAGAGGGTTGTAATCATGTTGTGTATTATATGTATTATAGTGTGCTTGTACTTTTATGTTCTATGTAAAAATTGCTTGTATTGTTTGTAATTATCTTTTACGAATCTAATCCTTGTCTATTTTACAGTATAAAAACAAAATGGACGTTAAGGGTAGACAACTGAATATTTTAGAAGACCTACCAGAGGATATGATTGAGGAAATTTTTTTCTAGAGTCGGTCAGAATTCATCAGCACATTTAGTTATGGAGAAATTAACTTGTCAAACATTTGAAAGACTTTCCAGAAATGCCTTAGTTTATAAAAAACTTTACTTTGATAGATGGGGTATATCACATTGGGGAGATCGTAATTTACGTCGTGTTTTCTTTAAAGCGTTAAATGCGGGGAACTCAAATGCAATTTTACGCTACGGGTTAATAACCTATTTTGACTCAACATATCCCAACATAGGATTTCGAACTTTAGAAAGTGCTGCTAACATGCAACATAAAGAAGCATGTTATGCTTACGGGTTAGTGATGTTCGCTTCTCACCAAAGTGAGAAAAAGAACATCGGATTTCAACTTTTAAATAAAACCTTCCCACAAGTGACGGATTCAGTAGTTGGGGTGAGAAACAAGGTTTTTAGATTATTACGGGGTTGTTGGACATTACGAAACCCTCGTCCCTTCGACGATGTTACAACATGCTGTCTTTTCAACGGCCACAACGGTTATGTTCCACAAGACCAAGGATGGGAAGTAGTCTTAGTAAAACCAGAATGCATGACTTGTTTCTGGACGTATGAATTACGTGTTTTTATTGCCTTTGCTGAACGACTTGTGTATTAACTAGGATTGTTGTCACAACTGCTTTGTATCAAAGTTTTTATGTGCTATATTTCATACTATATGTAAAATAGCGGTATTGTAAGTTTGCAAAATATTGTATATAAGTTTGAATGTGAAATATTATTGTAGTCAGTTTTTCATATAGAATTGTAGTAGTTGAATTGTATATTAGCTACTAAGTATGAACTTAACGGGTAGGTACTATCCGAATTAAAACTATAAAACGCTAATATGAAGAAAAGCTTTTATAAATAAGTTCATATTATGCTACGAAATACTATTGACTACTCTTAATATTCTATATGATTAACTTAATTCTTTTGGCTATTTTTGAAGGAAATGGCACCGACTACTCGTCAGAACTTGAACATGAGCGAGGAAGACTTCCCTGTTTTCCTTGATGCGAATATAGCTGCGGTCCAAGCTGCAATGCAAAATAACAACAATAACTCTGGTTCTAGCAGTGGAACAAATTTCACAAGAACTCGTGTAGGATGCTCCTACAAAGAATTCACTGCCTGCAAACCTTTGGAATTCGATGGAACCGAGGATCCAATCAGATTGAAACGGTGGACCGAAAAGGTTGAATCGGTGTTTGCCATAAGTAAATGTACTGAAGAAGACAAAGTAAAGTACACTACGCATACCTTCATAGGTACTGTGTTAACATGGTGGAATACCTATCTCGAGCAGGTGGGACAAGATGCTGCTTACGCACTACCGTGGTCAGCATTCAAGCACTTGATGAACGAGCAGTATCGTCCCAGAAACGAGGTCAATAAGCTTAAGGTAGAGCTTAGAGGATTACGAACGCAAGGTTTTGACATCACCACGTACGAATGATGATTCACACAGTTGAGCCTATTGTGTCCAAGAGCGTTCAAAGATAAAGAGGAGAAGATTGACGCATTTGTAAAAGGGTTACCAGAAATGATTCAAGAATATGTGAGTTCACACGAGCCCGCCTCCATATAAAAGGCAAGTTGAATGGCTCACAAACTCATAAATCAGATTGAGGGAAGGATTAAAGAACAGGCGGCCGAAGAGGCCAACACGAAACAACTCAAGAGAAAGTGGGAGGAATAGAGTGACAAGAGTTACCAATACAATAACAACAACAACAATCACAACCACAATCGCAACAACTATCCCAACAACCGCAACATCAATCGCAACAATAACAATCGCAATCCCAACAACAACTACAACAAGCGTCCCAACAACAATAACTTCACCAAACGTTCCAACAACAATAACAACCACATCAATCCCAATAGCAATCTCAATAACAACAATGACAACAACAATCAGAAAATTCCATGCTATATGTGTGAAGGATATCATTCGGGTAAATTTTGTGAAGTAGTATGTACCAAATGTAATAGGAAGGGTCATGCTGCAGCGAAATGTGAAGTATTCGGACCAGTGACTAAAAGAACAAATACTGCCCACATTATTTGTTTCGGATGCAGAAAGAAGGGCCACTACAAAACTACGTGCCCAAACCAGGGAAATAATAATGGGCAAAACCGTGGGAGAGTTTTTAACACTAATGCAGAAGAAGCGCAGGAAGACCCGGAGCTTGTTACGGGTACGTTTCTTATCGATGAAAAACCTGCTTATGTTTTATTTGATTCGGGTACGGATAGAAGCTATATGAGTAGAGATTTTTGTGCTAAATTAAGTGGTCCATTGACGTCTATGAATAATAAATTTTTACTCGAATTAGCAAACGGTAAATTAATTTTGGCAGATAAAATATGTCGGAATCGAGAAATTAAACTGGTTAGCGAAACGTTTAAGATTGATTTGATACCAGTAGAGTTAGGGAGTTTTGATGTGATAATTGGCATGGACTGGTTGAAAAAGGAGAGCGCAGAGATTGTATGTTACAAAAATGCAATTCGCATTGTACGAGAAGAAGGAAAACTCTTAATGGTGTACGGAGAAAAGAGCAACGCGAAGCTAAACCTTATTAGTAACTTGAAGGTGCAAAAGCTAATAAGAAAAGGTTGCTATGTTGTGCTAGCACATGTCGAGAAAGTACAAACCGAAGAAAATAACATCAATGATGTTCCCGTTGCAAAAGAATTTCCCGATGTATTTCTGAAAGAATTACCGGGACTACCTCCACACCGAGATGTTGAATTCCAAATAGATCTTGTACCAGGAGCTGCACCAATAGCTCGTGCTCCATACAGACTCGCACCCATCAAAATGAAGGAACTCCAAAGCCAACTACAAGAACTTTTAGAACGTGGTTTTATACGACCAAGTACATCACCATGAGGAGCTCCTATTTTGTTTGTCAAGAAGAAAGATGGTACATTCAGGTTGTGTATCGACTACCGAGAGTTGAACAAACTTACCATCAAGAACCGTTACCCACTACTGAGAATCGACGACTTATTTGATCAATTACAAGGTTCGTCAGTTTATTCGAAGATTGATTTATGTTCCGGATATCATCAAATGTGTAACATCCCGCCTTTTTCCGTTTACTTTTCCATTTAACTATTTAAGTTCCGTTATATGTTTATAACACATCTCGTTAATACGCGTTTGAATTATCTCGTTTAGGTAATTCCCGTACCCGTTTCCTAAATTGAGGGACTAAAGTTGCCAAATGGAGAAAGAGATGACTAGGTCAACTAGTCAACTCTTTCCTCTCCATTCATTTTATCACCTCCCAAATAATACTTCACCTTTTTCTCTCAAAACCCTCAAACCTTCAATCATCATCCAAATTCGTTCAAGAAGGATTCGATCAAAACAAATTGCATATTTGAACTCCTCGTGATCTCCTCTTCGTTTCCATACCGATTTCATCAATTTTGGGTAACTTTCTAAAATCACTAATTCTTGTGTTCTTGAGATTTTTAAGTTATAAGGTTGTTAATTAGTGTCTATGGCTCGAGTCTAGTTTGTTTATGTGATTTGTATGCTCGTTTTTGATATTTTGATGTAACTAGTTCATATTGAAAGAATGCTTGCTTAATCTTGAGTTTTAGGTGTTCATATGTTGTTGAATGATGAAAGTTCATGTTTTAATTGTGTTCCTAGCATCACTAGCTTCAAATTGGTATGTAGGTTGACATGGATTAGTTTCATATGCAAGATTGTTGAATTTGTGATTTTGGATTAGGGTTTGATGAGCTTTACATGAACTTTTGATGCGTCAAATGCTATGAGATATTATTGTTAAGTGTTTTGTTGCAATGTGTGTTTGATTACCTTCGAAACGGCATAACATACATGTAAATTGGTTGCCCGAATCATAAAATGCGTTTTTGGAACTTAAACTATGATTATGAATGTTTAATTACGGTTTTTGGTTATTGTAAGTGGAAGTTTGATTGATGAAATGTGCTTAGTTGTATTCCTCGTCAAATTACCTTTCCAACGATATATAATAGGCATTATAAGTGTTTGCGGGTCAAGAGTTGGATTGGAAAAGGTTTTGGCTCGTGCATACTTGGGAAAAACAGAAACAGACCTGCACAGATGGTGGCGCGGCGCGCCCCTACCCCGCGCGGCGCGCCAAATGGCCTGGCCAGAATTCTGTCCAACTTGGTCAATTTTTGAATAATGTTTGCTATGCTACGCACCTCCGATTCACATGTAACTTGTCCTAACATGCTCATACATGATTAAGAACCTCAGAAAAATAGTTCGGGACACGACCCGAACGTGTTGACTTTTTCGTTGACTTTGACCGACCAAGTTTGACTTTTTGTCAAACTTAATCAATTAATTATGCAATCTTTCTAACATGCTTTTATACTTGTGTCTTGCATAAAACTTGATGATTTGATTCACATGCTATATTAATCGAGTCGTATTGAGCCATAGGACTAATTGAACATCTTTGACCCTTCGTGACTATCGTTATTGATACAACCTATTTGTTTAGGTCAAGACTAGCATTGTTCTTTGCACACGTTACTTGTCGAAGTACTTTTTGGTTCGTGCATACAAGGTGAGATCATAGTCCCACTTTTACTCTTTTAACTTACTTTTGGGATGAGAAAACATAAACGATACTTTTGAACTAAGTGAACACAAGAACGGGAAAACAAACATTCTACATACGAGTTTAGAACGAAAATCCCCAATCCGATTATCATTAGTTACATCAGATGGTGTAAGCGAGAACTTATGTTATATGGCCATATGGGTTTGACAAACCCTCATTCAAACGGTTCGCTACCGTTTACGAATGAAATATATTTTCGGGAACAGTGTTGTTCTAGCACTAATTGATGGGGTATTCAACGGACGGAACGTTAAGCTTTGATAATTGGGTGCTCGTGAATATTAACTTTTAGAATGTACTATGGCTTTATCGATGTTGCAAATCTTGTGGTTCAACTTACTATTACTCATTTACTTGTTTAAACCTATGATTTCACCAACGTTTTCGTTGACAGATTCTCTATGTTTTTCTCAGGTCCTTGAACTTAGGTGATACATGCTTCCGCTCATACTATTTGATACTTGCATTGGATGTCGAGTATACTTGCATACGTGGAGCGTCTTTTTGACTACTTTTAATCGTGTCGCACGTGTTTCATACAAACTTTAAACATTGTTATGTACTTGTTATGGAAACTACTTTTGTAAACTTTGAAACACCCTTATTTATGAAATGAATGCGACATACTTTTCGGTCAAACTTTGTTATAAAGACTTACGACCATGTAATGGGACCATACGTAGATGACGCCGTCATTTGACGATTTGTCGGGGTCGCTACAAGTGGTATCAGAGCTTTGGTTGTAGGGATTTAGAGTTCATTGGTGTCAACCCCGAGTCTTAGGGTACATTGGTGAGTCTAGACTACAACCGGCATATAGACTTAACATAGGAATTACTTGACAAATTGTGCATTTATACTCTAACTCTTCTACTCATATCTACTCTTATTCTATCTAAATCTTGCGTTATATAATTTAATTGACACGCCACCTTGACTATATGACGTAATGTCGAATGCACATATGAATTAGGGTAATATAATTCCCGGAAATTATATTACGGTGACTCATATGAACATACCGACATTATGACATAAAGAATTTAAGGCGGGTCAAGGATAATTTTCTCTCTATTTTTATCCCATATCACGGTTAGTATTATTTAGAATACTAACCAACGGTATTATTTTGTTTTGAAGGAACAATGGCTCCTCGTCGTGTACGCCGCAATGAAACTCCCGAACAAGCTCTCGAACGGATGATAGCTACCGCCGTAGATGCGGCCATGGCCGGTCACTCTTCCAACAACAATAACAATAACAACAACCACAACAACAACAACAACAACAACAACAACAATGGGGCCGGTAACTCAAACGAGGGATGCTCCTACAAAGCTTTCATGGGGTGCAAACCTCACACTTATGATGGAACCGGTGGACCGGTTGTGCTTACTCGTTGGTTTGAACAAACCGAGGCCGTCTTTAGCATAAGCGGTTGTCGGGATCAAGACAAGGTCAAATACTCCACCCACACGTTCTCCGGTGTTGCTCTCACTTGGTGGAACACCTATGTTCAATCGGTGGGTACCGATGAAGCTCATGCCCTCTCTTGGGCCGATTTGAAGGAAAAGATGATTGTCGAATACTTTCCGCGCGAAGAAACCCGATCTTAAGGCTTATAATCAACGCTTCGCCGAACTATCCTTAATGTGTCCTAACCTTGTTAACCCCGAATCTCAAAGGATTGAGCTCTACATGCTCGGTCTTCCAAAAAGCATCAAACAAGGGGTGATGTCATCCAAACCCGCTACTCATCAAGCCGCTATGAACATGGCTCGTCAATTAATCGAAACGGTTGACGAAGTCGTAGTGCCGGCTCCTAAGGCCGAGGACAAGTCGGGTGGCAACAAAAGGAAATGGGAAGCCACTCCATCAACTAACTACAACAACAACACCTTCACCAAAAAGCCCTTCAACAACGACGGCAAGAAGGGTTATGTCGGAAACTTACCTTTGTGCAACAAGTGCCACAAACATCATTACGGCGAATGTAACAAGCTAATTTGTCACCGTTGCCAAGGAGTTGGTCATAGGGCCAACAATTGCACAAGCACTGCCCCCGTCGCTCGAAAGGGGCTCAATCCTCCAAAAACGGTCACTTGTTACGAGTGTGGCCAAACGGGCCATTATAAGAACGAATGCCCGAAAAAGAAAACCAACCCCAACAACCGAGGCCGAGCCTTTAACATCAACACCGAGGAAGCCCGAGATGACAACGAACTAGTCACGGGTACGTTTCTTCTCAACAACTCTTATGTTACTTGCTTATTCGATTCGGGTGCCGATAAATGTTTTGTGTCCAAGACTTTAGCTCCTACCCTTTGCACTCCACCACACCCTTTAGATACTACTTATTCCATCGAAGTGGCCGACGGAAAACTCTTAAGTGCCGACAAATATTACCGGGGGTGTACTTTGAACATTTTGGGTAAAGAATTTGAAATTGACTTGATACCCATGGAATTAGGGAGTTTTGATGTAATAATCGGTATGAATTGGATGGTCAAAAATAAATCTCACATTCTTTGCGATCTTCACGCAATTCGAATTCCTATCGAGAATGGTGAACCATTGATTGTCTATGGCGACAAAAATTGCACCGGACTCAATTTCGTTTCGTGCCTTAAAGTTCGAAAGCTACTTCGCAAGGGTTGTTTCGCGATTCTTGCTCACGTTAAGAAAGTCGAGGCCGACGAAAGTGTATCGAAGATGTGCCAATTGTTAGTGACTTTTCCGATGTATTTCCCGACGAATTACCGGGTCTTCCACCTCATCGACCGGTTGAATTCCAAATCGATCTTATTCCGGGAGCCGCACCCGTAGCGCGTGCACCATATAGACTCGCTCCATCTGAAATGCAAGAATTGCAAAGTCAAATCCAAGAACTACTTGATCGTGGTTTCATCCAACCTAGCCATTCACCTTGGGGCGCTCCGATTTTGTTTGTTAAAAAGAAAGACGGATCCCTACGAATGTGCATTGATTATCGTGAACTAAATAAATTGACGGTTAAGAACCGATATCCTCTTCCTCGCATCGATGACCTCTTTGATCAACTACAAGGGTCTTGTGTATATTCGAAAATCGATCTCCGCTCGGGTTATCATCAACTAAGGGTTAAAGGGGAAGATGTCTCCAAAACCGCTTTCCGGACTCGTTATGGTAGTTATGAATTCCTTGTCATGCCTTTCGGTCTCACTAACGCACCGGCGGTGTTCATGGATCTTATGAACCGCGTGTGCAAACCGTATCTCGATAAATTCGTTATTGTGTTCATTGATGACATATTGATCTATTCTAAAAATGAAGAAGAGCACGAACAACATCTCCGACTTGTGCTTGAACTTTTAAGACAAGAACAACTCTATGCCAAATTCTCCAAGTGTGAATTTTGGTTAAAGGAAGTTCAATTTCTTGGTCATGTTGTAAGTGACCAAGGTATTAAAGTCGATCCAACGAAAATCGAAGCCATTAGCAAATGGGAGACTCCTACTACTCCTACTCACATTCGTCAATTTTTGGGTCTCGCCGGGTACTATCGTAGATTCATCGAAAACTTCTCTTTGGTTGCACGTCCTCTAACCGCATTGACTCACAAGGGAAAGAAATTCATTTGGGCGACCGAACATGAATCCGCATTCCGAATTTTGAAAACGAAGCTAACCACCACTCCTATCTTGTCACTTCCCGAAGGCAATGATGACTTTGTTGTATATTGTGATGCCTCGAAACATGGTTTTGGGTGTGTATTGATGCAACGAACGAAAGTCATTGCTTATGCTTCTCGACAACTCAAAATTCATGAACGAAACTATACGACACATGATCTCGAACTCGGAGCCGTTGTCTTTGCACTTAAAATGTGGAGACACTATCTTTATGGAACCAAGAGTACTATCTTTACCGACCACAAAAGCCTCCAACACATTTTCGATCAAAAGCAACTAAACATGAGACAACGAAGGTGGATTGAAACCTTAAACGATTACGATTGCGAGCTTCGTTACCATCCCGGGAAGGCAAATGTAGTAGCCGATGCTTTAAGTCGAAAAGAAAGAGCGGTGCCTCTTCGTGTCCGAGCCTTAAACATCACCATCCACACAAACCTTAATAGCCAAATTCGGGTAGCCCAAGATGAGGCTCTCAAGGATGAAAACCTTTCACACGAGCTCTTGAACATTCTCGTCTCTCGATTCGAAATTAGGGAGACCGGACTCCGATATTACGCCGGAAGGATTTGGGTGCCTAGTTATGGGGACCTACGAAGCCTTATTTTAGATGAAGCCCATAAGTCACGATACTCGATTCACCCCGGTGCCAATAAGATGTACCACGACCTTAAACAACTATATTGGTGGCCGAACATCAAAAGGGACGTAGCTACTTATGTTTCCAAGTGTTTGACATGTTCCAAAGTCAAAGCCGAACACCAAAGACCGTCCGGACTACTTCAACAACCCGAAATCCCGCAATGGAAGTGGGAAAGGATAACGATGGATTTTATCACAAAACTACCAAAAACGACGGGCGGTTATGATACCATTTGGGTTATTGTTGACCGTCTCACCAAATCCGCACACTTCCTTGCCATGAAAGAAACGGACAAAATGGAGAAACTTGCACAACTTTACATTAAGGAGATCGTAGCCCGACACGGTGTACCTTTATCGATTATCTCCGACCGAGATGGCCGTTTCGTTTCTAGATTTTGGCGTACATTGCAAGAAGCGTTGGGAACGCGTTTAGACATGAGCACCGCATATCATCCTCAAACCGATGGACAAAGTGAACGTACAATTCAAACCTTAGAGGACATGTTACGAGCTTGCGTGGTTGATTTCGGAAAAGCTTGGGACAAGCACTTACCTCTCGCCGAGTTCTCTTACAACAATAGTTATCACGCGAGTATTAAAGCCGCACCTTTTGAAGCGCTATATGGCCGCAAATGTCGTTCACCTCTTTGTTGGGTCGAGGTAGGCGACGTGCAAATCACCGGACCCGAACTCATTCACGAAACCACCGAGAAAATCGTTCAAATCCGAGATAGGCTTAGGACGGCCCGAAGTCGTCAAAAGAGCTATACCGACAAACGACGCAACGATCTTGAATTTCAAGTCGGTGACCGAGTAATGTTAAAAGTCGCACCTTGGAAGGGTGTAATCCGTTTTGGGAAACGCGGGAAGCTAAATCCGCGGTATATTGGTCCTTTCGAAATCTTGGAACGTATTGGAACCGTTGCTTATCGTTTAGATCTTCCGCCTCAATTGAACTCCGTTCATCCTACCTTCCATGTATCTAACTTGAAAAAGTGTCTTGCCGAACCCGATATCGTCATCCCTCTCGAAGAACTTACTATTGATGACAAACTTCATTTTGTGGAGGAACCGGTTGAAATTGTGGACACCTCCGTCAAGACATTGAAACAAAGCCGAATTCCGATTGTCAAGGTTCGTTGGAATGCCAAAAGAGGACCCGAGTTTACTTGGGAAAGACAAGATCAAATGCAAAGGAAGTATCCTCATCTATTCGTGAATTCGGAAACGCAAGATCTCGAGGAAGAAACAACGACTACTACGCCTACTTAAATTTCGGGACGAAATTTCTTTTAAGGTGTAGGTAATGTAACATCCCGCCTTTTTCCGTTTACTTTTCCGTTTAACTATTTAAGTTCCGTTATATGTTTATAACACATCTCGTTAATACGCGTTTGAATTATCTCGTTTAGGTAATTCCCGTACCCGTTTCCTAAATTGAGGGACTAAAGTTGCCAAATGGAGAAAGAGATGACTAGGTCAACTAGTCAACTCTTTCCTCTCCATTCATTTTATCACCTCCCAAATAATACTTCACCTTTTTCTCTCAAAACCCTCAAACCTTCAATCATCATCCAAATTCGTTCAAGAAGGATTCGATCAAAACAAATTGCATATTTGAACTCCTCGTGATCTCCTCTTCGTTTCCATACCGATTTCATCAATTTTGGGTAACTTTCTAAAATCACTAATTCTTGTGTTCTTGAGATTTTTAAGTTATAAGGTTGTTAATTAGTGTCTATGGCTCGAGTCTAGTTTGTTTATGTGATTTGTATGCTCGTTTTTGATATTTTGATGTAACTAGTTCATATTGAAAGAATGCTTGCTTAATCTTGAGTTTTAGGTGTTCATATGTTGTTGAATGATGAAAGTTCATGTTTTAATTGTGTTCCTAGCATCACTAGCTTCAAATTGGTATGTAGGTTGACATGGATTAGTTTCATATGCAAGATTGTTGAATTTGTGATTTTGGATTAGGGTTTGATGAGCTTTACATGAACTTTTGATGCGTCAAATGCTATGAGATATTATTGTTAAGTGTTTTGTTGCAATGTGTGTTTGATTACCTTCGAAACGGCATAACATACATGTAAATTGGTTGCCCGAATCATAAAATGCGTTTTTGGAACTTAAACTATGATTATGAATGTTTAATTACGGTTTTTGGTTATTGTAAGTGGAAGTTTGATTGATGAAATGTGCTTAGTTGTATTCCTCGTCAAATTACCTTTCCAACGATATATAATAGGCATTATAAGTGTTTGCGGGTCAAGAGTTGGATTGGAAAAGGTTTTGGCTCGTGCATACTTGGGAAAAACAGAAACAGACCTGCACAGATGGTGGCGCGGCGCGCCCCTACCCCGCGCGGCGCGCCAAATGGCCTGGCCAGAATTCTGTCCAACTTGGTCAATTTTTGAATAATGTTTGCTATGCTACGCACCTCCGATTCACATGTAACTTGTCCTAACATGCTCATACATGATTAAGAACCTCAGAAAAATAGTTCGGGACACGACCCGAACGTGTTGACTTTTTCGTTGACTTTGACCGACCAAGTTTGACTTTTTGTCAAACTTAATCAATTAATTATGCAATCTTTCTAACATGCTTTTATACTTGTGTCTTGCATAAAACTTGATGATTTGATTCACATGCTATATTAATCGAGTCGTATTGAGCCATAGGACTAATTGAACATCTTTGACCCTTCGTGACTATCGTTATTGATACAACCTATTTGTTTAGGTCAAGACTAGCATTGTTCTTTGCACACGTTACTTGTCGAAGTACTTTTTGGTTCGTGCATACAAGGTGAGATCATAGTCCCACTTTTACTCTTTTAACTTACTTTTGGGATGAGAAAACATAAACGATACTTTTGAACTAAGTGAACACAAGAACGGGAAAACAAACATTCTACATACGAGTTTAGAACGAAAATCCCCAATCCGATTATCATTAGTTACATCAGATGGTGTAAGCGAGAACTTATGTTATATGGCCATATGGGTTTGACAAACCCTCATTCAAACGGTTCGCTACCGTTTACGAATGAAATATATTTTCGGGAACAGTGTTGTTCTAGCACTAATTGATGGGGTATTCAACGGACGGAACGTTAAGCTTTGATAATTGGGTGCTCGTGAATATTAACTTTTAGAATGTACTATGGCTTTATCGATGTTGCAAATCTTGTGGTTCAACTTACTATTACTCATTTACTTGTTTAAACCTATGATTTCACCAACGTTTTCGTTGACAGATTCTCTATGTTTTTCTCAGGTCCTTGAACTTAGGTGATACATGCTTCCGCTCATACTATTTGATACTTGCATTGGATGTCGAGTATACTTGCATACGTGGAGCGTCTTTTTGACTACTTTTAATCGTGTCGCACGTGTTTCATACAAACTTTAAACATTGTTATGTACTTGTTATGGAAACTACTTTTGTAAACTTTGAAACACCCTTATTTATGAAATGAATGCGACATACTTTTCGGTCAAACTTTGTTATAAAGACTTACGACCATGTAATGGGACCATACGTAGATGACGCCGTCATTTGACGATTTGTCGGGGTCGCTACAAAATGCGGGTGAAGGAGGGTGATATTCCGAAGACTGCTTTCAGAACGCGTTACGGTCATTACAAGTTTATGGTTATGCCGTTTGGGTTGACTAACGCACCAGCTGTGTTCATGGACCTCATGAACCGAGTGTGTGGACCATACCTTAACAAGTTTTTCATTGTTTTCATCGATGACATACTTATTTACTCAAAGAATGATCAAGAGAACGAAGAATATTTGAAAAAAGTGCTAGAGTTGTTGAGGAAAGAAAAACTGTACGCTAAATTTTCAAAGTGTGCATTTTGGTTGGAAGAAGTTCAATTCCTCGGTCACATAGTGAACAAAGAAGGTATTCAGGTGGATCCGGCGAAGATTGAAACTGTTGAAAAATGGGAAACCCCGAAAACTCCAAAACATATACGCCAATTTTAAGGATTGGCTGGTTACTACAGAAGATTCATCCAAGATTTTTCCAAAATAGCAAAACCCTTGACTGCATTAACGCATAAAGGGAAGAAATTCGTATGGAAGGATGAGCAGGAGAAAGCATTTCAATTGTTGAAGAAAAAGTTAACTACGGCACCTATATTGTCATTGCCTAAAGGGAATGATGATTTTGTGATATATTGTGACGCCTCAAAGCAAGGTCTCGGTTGTGTATTAATGCAATGAATGAAGGTAATTGCTTATGCGTCTAGACAATTGAAGATTCACGAGCAGAATTATACGACACATGATTTGGAATTAGGCGCGGTTGTTTTTGCATTAAAGACTTGGAAGCACTACTTATATGGGGTTAAAAGTATTATATATACCGATCACAAAAGTCTCCAACACATATTTAATCAGAAACAACTAAACATGAGACATCGTAGGTGGATTAAGTTATTAAATGATTACGATTTCGAGATTCGTTATCACCCGGGGAAGGCAAATGTGGTAGTCGACGCCTTGAGCAGAAAGGACAGAGAACCCATTCGAGTAAAAGCTATGAATATAATGATTCACAATAACCTTACTACTCAAATAAAGGAGGCGCAACAAGGAGTTTTAAAAGAAGGAAATTTAAAGAATGAAATACCCAAAGGATCGGAGAAGCATCTTAATATACGGGAAGACGGAACCCGGTACAAGGCTGAAAGGATTTGGGTACCAAAATTTGAAGATATGAGAGAAATGGTACTTAGAGAAGCTCATAAAACCAGATACTCAATACATCCTGGAACGGGGAAGATGAACAAGGATCTCAAGAAACATTTTTGGTGGCCAGGTATGAAAGCCGATGTTGCTAAATACGTAGGGGAATGTTTGACGTGTTCTAAGGTCAAAGCTAAACATAAAAAACCATCATGTCTACTTCAACAACCCGAAATCCCAGAATGGAAATGGGAAAACATTACCATGGATTTCATCACTAAATTGCCAAGGACTGTAAGTGGTTTTGATACTATTTGTGTAATAGTTGATCGTCTCACCAAATCAGCACACTTTCTGCCAATAAGAGATGATGACAAGATGGAGAAGTTAGCACGACTGTATTTGATGGAAGTCATCTCCAGACATGGAATACCAATCTCTATTATCTCTGATAGGGATGGCAGATTTATTTCAAGATTCTGGCAGACATTACAGCAAGCATTAGGAACTCGTCTAGACATGAGTACTGCCTATCATCCACAAACTGATGGGCAGAGTGAAAGGACGATACAAATGCTTGAAGACATACTACGAACATGTGTTATTGATTTCAAAAACAGTTGGGATCGACATCTACCGTTAGCAGAATTTTCATACAACAACAGCTACCATTCAAGCATTGAGATGGCGCCGTTTGAAGCACTTTATGATAGAAAGTGCAGATCTCCGATTTGTTGGAGTGAAGTGGGGGATAGATAGATTACGGGTCCGGAGATAATACAAGAAACTACCGAGAAGATCATCCAAATTCAACAACGGTTGAAAAACCGCCCAAAGTCGACAAAAGAGCTACGCGGACCTTAAAAGGAAAGATATAGAATTTGAAATTGGAGAGATGGTCATGCTTAAGGTATCACCTTTGAAAGGCGTTGTTCGATTTGGTAAACGAGGGAAATTAAATCCAAGGTACATTAGGCCATTCAAGATTATTGATCGTGTCGGACCAGTAGCTTATCGACTTGAGTTACCTCAACAACTCGCGGCTGTACATTACACCTTCCATGTCTCGAATTTGAAGAAATGTTTTGGTAAAGAAGATCTCACTATTCTGTTAGACGAAATCCAAATCAACGAAAAACTTCAATTCATCAAAGAACCCGTCGAAATAATGGATCGTGAGGTTAAAAGACTTACGTAAAACAAGATACCAATTGTTAAGGTTCGGTGGAATGCTCGTAGGGGACCCGAGTTCACCTGGGAGTGTGAAGATCAGATGAAGAAGAAATACCCGCACATATTTCCAGAAGATTCGTCAACACCTTCAACAGCTTAAAATTTCGGGACGAAATTTATTTAACGGGTAGGTACTGTAGTGACCCGAACTTTTCCATGTTTATATATATTAAATGAAATTTTTATTTACATGATTAAGTGATTCCAACATGTTAAGCAATAAAACTTGTTAAGACTTGATTAATTGAAATAGGTTTTATATAGACAATTGACCACCCAAGTTGACCGGCGATTCACGAACGTTAAAACTTGTAAAAACTATATGATGACATATATATATATATATATATATATATATATATATATATATATATATATATATATATATATATATATATATAGTTATCATGATATTATGATAAGTATGTACATCATTAAGTATTTTAACAATGAGTTATATAAATAAAAATGAGACTATTGAATTAAGAAACTTCAAAACGGTATATATAACGATTATCGTTATAACAACGTCTTACTAATTACATATGAATCATTTTAAGATATTGATACACTATATATAAACATGTTAAATGATAAGTAAACATATCATTAAGTATAATAACAATGAACTACTTATGTAAAAACAAGACTACTAACTTAAGGATTTCGAAACGAGACATATATGTAACGATTATCGTTGTAACGACATTTAACTATATATACATCATATTAAGATATATTAATACATCATTATATCATGATAATGTAATAGTTTAACATTTCATTAGATATAATAAACAATGTGTTAACAACATTTAACAAGATCGTTAACTTAAAGGTTTCAAAACAACATTTACATGTAACAACTAACGATGACTTAACGACTCAGTTAAAATGTATATACATGCAGTGTTTTAATATGTATTCATACACTTTTTAAAGACTTCAAGACACTTATCCAAGTACTTATACTTAACAAAAATGCTTATGATTACATCCTCATTCATTTTCATCAACAATTCTACTCGTATGCACTCGTATTTGTACTTGTACAGTACACAGCTTCAAAATGTATTTACTATTGGTATATACACTCCAACGATCAGCTCTTAGCAGCCCATGTGAGTCACCTAACCATGTGGGAACCATCATTTAACATCTAGCATGACTTATGAGTAAGGAAACAAAAACAAGAACTCCTTTTAATCCCACTCACATTCACCACTCACCACCTAATCCATTTCACTTTCAATTTTCTTCCCAATTCTCTCTCAAAGCACATACACTCTTTCATGAACGTCTAAGTTTCTGTTTTTCCAGCAAAAAATCACCAAATATAAGATTTGGTTATTACCTATAATCATCATAAAAACAATTACTCAAGAACACATCAAGAACACTTCCAAGTTTACAAGTTTACTTCCAAGTTTCCTAATCCATTCCAAGCAATCATCTAAGATCAAGAAACCTTTTTATTTATAGTAGTTATCTTTCTAAATCAAGGTAATATTCATATTCAAGCTTTGATTCAATTTCTATAACTATAACTATCTTAATTCGAGTAATAAACTTACTTGAACTTGTTTTTGTGTCATGATTCTATTTCAAGAACTTCCAAGCCATTAAAGATCCTTTGAAGCTCAAGTTATTTTTTCATCATTTTCAGTAGGTTTGCCTAATAAACTTGAGGTAGTAATGATTTTTATAACATCATTCGATTCATATATGTATAACTATCTTATTCGAAGATTTGAACATGTAATCACTAGAACATAGTTTAGTTAATTCTAAACTTGTTCGCAAACAAAAGTTAATCCTTCTAACTTGACTTTTAAAATCAACTAAACACATGTTCTATATCTATATGATATGCTAACTTAATAATTTAAAACCTGAAAAGACGAAAAACACCGTAAAACTGGATATACGCCGTCGTTGTAACACCGCGGGCTGTTTTGGGTTAGTTAATTAAAAACTATGATAAACTTTGATTTAAAAGTTGTTCTTCTGGGAAAATGATTTTTCTTATGAAAATGAAACTATATCCAAAAATCATGGTTAAACTCAAAGTGGAAGTATGTTTTCCAAAATGGTCATCTAGACGTCGTTCTTTCGACTGAAATGACTACCTTTACAAAAATGACTTGTAACCTGTATTTCCGACTATAAACTTATACTTTTTCTGTTTAGATTCATAAACTTAAGTTTAATATGAAACCATATCAACTTTAATCACTCAAAATGGATTTAAAACGAAGAAGTTATGGGTAAAACAAAATTGGATATTTTTACTAGTTTTAGCTACGTGAAAATTGGTAACAAATCTATATTAATCATATCCTAGCTAACTTATATTGTATCATACATGTATTATAATATATTATGTAATCTTGGGATACCATAGACACGTATGCAAATGTTTAGACATATCATATCGACCCATGTATATATATTATTTGGAACAGTCATAGACACTCTATATATAGTAATAATTGAGTAAGCTATACAGGGTTGAGGTTGATTCCAAAAATATATATACTTTGAGTTGTGATCTAGCCTGAGACATGTATACACTGGGTCGTGAATTGATTCAAGATAATATATATCAATTTATTTTTCTGTACATCTAACTGTGGACAACTAGTTGTAGGTTACTAACGAGGACATTTGACTTAATAAACTTAAAACATTAAAACATATTAAAAATATTGTAAATATATTTTGAACATACTTTGATATATATGTACATATTTGTTATAGGTTCGTGAATTGATCAGTGGCCAAGTCTTAATTCCCGACGAAGTAAAAATCTGTGAAAGTGAGTTATAGTCCCACTTTTAAAATCTAATATTTTGGGATGAGAATACATGCAGTTTTATAAATGTTTTACAAAATAGACACAAGTAAATGAAACTACATTATATGGGTGAATGATCGAAGCCGAATATGCCCCTTTTGCTTGGTAGCCTAAGAATTAGTAAACCGATCTACTAATTGACGCGAATCCTAAAGATAGATCTATTGGGCCTAACGAACCCCATCCAAAGTACTGGATGCTTTAGTACTTCGATGTTGTTTTATCATGTCCGAAGGATTTCCCGGAATGATAGGGGATATTCTTATATGCATCTTGTTAATGTCGGTTACCAGGTGTTCACCATATGAATGATTTTTATCTCTATGTATGAGATGTATATTGAAATATGAAATCTTGTGGTTTTTCAAAGACTGCATTCATTTGAGACGTTTTTCAAAGACTGCATTCATTTTTAAAACAACCATAACCTTTATTTTATCTATAAAGGTTTAAAAAGCATTACGTAGATTATCAAATAATGATAATCTATAATATACCGTTTATATACGACCATTACATAATGGTTTACAATAAGAATATATTACATCGAAAATAAATTTCTTGAATGCAGTTTTTACATAATATCATACAAGCATGGACTCCAAATCTTGTCCTTATTTTAGAATGCAACAGCGAAAGCTCTTAATAATCACCTGAGAATAAACATGCTTAAAACGTCAACAAAAATGTTGGTGAGTTATAGGTTTAACCTATATATTATCAAATCATAATAATAGACCACAAGATTTCATATTTCAATATACATCTCATACATAGAGATAAAAATCATTCATATGGTGAACACCTGGTAACCGACATTAACAAGATGCATATAAGAATATCCCCTATCATTCCGGGAAATCCTTCGAACATGATAAAACAACATCGAAGTACTAAAGCATCCGGTACTTTGGATGGGATTCATTAGGCCCAATAGATCTATCTTTAGGATTCGCGTCAATTAGTAGATCGGTTTACTAATTCTTAGGCTACCAAGCAAAAGGGGCATATTCGGCTTCGATAATTCACCCATATAATGTAGTTTCATTTACTTGTGTCTATTTCGTAAAACATTTATAAAACTGCATGTATTCTCATCCCAAAATATTAGATTTTAAAAGTGGGACTATAACTTACTTTCACAGATTTTTACTTCGTCGGGAAGTAAGACTTGGCCACTGGTCGATTCACGAACCTATAACAAATATGTACATATATATCAAAGTACGTTCAAAATATATTTACAACATTTTTAATACGTTTTAATGTTTTAAGTTTATTAAGTCAGCTGTCCTCGTTAGTAACCTACAACTAGTTGTCCACAATTAGATGTACAGAAATAAATCGATATATATTATCTTGAATCAATCCACGACCCAATGTATACACATCTCAGGCTAGATCACAACTCAAAGTATATATATTTTTGGAATCAACCTCAACCTTGTATAGCTAACTCCAACATTACTACATATAGAGTGTCTATGGTTGTTCCAAATAATATATATAGATGGGTCGATATAATATGTCAAAACATTTGTATACGTGTCTATGGTATCCCAAGATTACATAATATATTAGAATACATGTATAATACAATATAAGTTAGCTAGGATATTATTTGTATAGAATTGTTACAATATTTCCCGTAGCTACAACAATAAAAAAATATCCAATCTTGTTTTACCCATAACTTCTTCGTTTTAAATCCGTTTTGAGTGAATCAAATTGCTATGGTTTCATATTGAACTCTATTTTATGAATCTAAACAGAAAAAGTATAGGTTTATAGTCAGAAATATAAGTTACAAGTCGTTTTTATAAGAGGTAGTCATTTCAGTCGAAAGAACGACGTCTTGATGACCATTTTGAAAAACATACTTCCACTTTGAGTTTAACCATGATTTTTGGATATAGTTTCATGTTCATAAGAAAAATCATTTTCTTAGAATAACAACTTTTAAATCAAAGTTTATCATAGTTTTTAATTAACTAACCCAAAACAGCCCGCGGTGTTACTACGACGGCGTATATCCGGTTTTACGGTGTTTTTCATGTTTTCAGGTTTTAAATCATTAAGTTAGCATATCATATAGATATAGAACATGTGTTTAGTTGATCTTAAAAGTCAAGTTATAAGGATTAACTTTTGTTTGCGAACAAGTTTAGAATTAACTAAACTATGCTCTAGTGATTTCAAGTTTAAACCTTCGAATAAGGTAGTTTTATATATATGAATCGAATGATGTTATGAACATCATTACTACCTCAGGTTTTGTGGATAAACCTTCTGGAAATGAGAAAAATAGATCTAGCTTCAAAGGATCCTTGGATGGCTTGAAAGTTCTTGAAGCAGAATCATGACACGAAAACAAGTTCAAGTAAGATTTCCACTCGAAATAAGATTGTTATAGTTATAGAAATTGAATCAAAGTTTGAATATGAGTATTACCTTGTACTAGAAAGATATATTACTATAAATAATAAAGATTTCTTGAGGTTGGATGATCACTTTACAAGATTGGAAGTAAGCTAGCAAACTTGGAAGTATTCTTGATTTTATGAAACTAAAACTTATAGAATTTATGAAGAACACTTAGAACTTGAAGATATAACTTGAGAGAGATCACTTAGATGAATAAAATTGAAGAATGAAAGTGTTTGTAGGTGTTTTTGGTCGTTGGTATATGGATTAGATATAAAGGATGTGTAATTTTGTTTTCATGTAAATAAGTCATGAATGATTACTCATATTTTTGTAATTTTATGAGATATTTCATGCTAGTTGCTAAATGATGGTTCCTACATGTGTTAGGTGACTCACATGGGCTACTAAGAGCTGATCATTGGAGTGTATATACCAATAGTACATACATCTAAAAGCTGTGTATTGTATGAGTACGAATACGGGTGCATACGAGTAGAATTGTTGATGAAACTGAACGAGGATGTAATTGTAAGCATTTTTGTTAAGTAGAATTATTTTGATAAGTGTATTGAAGTCTTTCAAAAGTGTATGAATACATATTAAAACACTACATGTAAATACATTTTAACTGAGTCGTTAAGTCATCGTTAGTCGTTACATGTATATGTTGTTTTGAAACCATTAGGTTAAATGTCTTGTTAAATGTTATTAACCCATTATTTATTATATCTAAAGAGATGTTAAATTGTTACATTATCATGATATTTTGATATATAATATATCTTAATATGATATATATACATTTAAATGTCGTTACAACGATAATCGTTACATATATGTCTCTTTTCGAAATCCTTAATAGTCTTGTTTTTACATATGTAATTCATTGTTAATATACATAATGACATGTTTACTTATCATTTATCATGATTAAACATAGTGTATCAATATCTTAATATGATTCATATGTATTTAGTAAGACGTTGTTATAACGATAATCGTTACATATATCGTTTCGAGTTTCTTAATTCAATAAACTCAATTTTATGTATATAACTCATTGTTAAAATACCTAATGAGATACTTACTTATAATAATATCATGTTAACTATATATATAATCATATATATGTCATCATATAGTTTTTACAAGTTTTAACGTTCGTGAATCACCGGTCAACTTGGGTGGTCAATTGTCTATATGAAACCTATTTCAATTAATCAAGTCTTAACAAGTTTGATTGCTTAACATGTTGGAAACACTTAATCATGTAAATAACAATTTCATTTAATATATACAAACATGGAAAAGTTCGGGTCACTACAGTACCTACCCGTTAAATAAATTTCGTCCCGAAATTTTAAGCAGTTGGAGGTGTTGACGTATCTTCTGGAAATAAGTGCGGGTATTTCTTCTTCATCTGATCTTCTCATTCCCAAGTGAACTCGGGTCCTCTACGAGCATTCCATCGAACCTTAACAATTGGTATCTTGTTTTGTTTAAGTCTTTTAACCTTACGATCCATTATTTCGACGGGTTCTTCGATGAATTGAAGTTTTTCGTTGATTTGGATTTCGTCTAACGGAATAGTGAGATCTTCTTTAACAAAACATTTCTTCAAATTCGAGACGTGGAAAGTGTCATATACAGCCGCGAGTTGTTGAGTAAACTCAAGTTGGTAAGTTACTGGTGCAACACGATCAATAATCTTGAATGGTCCAATATACCTTGGATTTAATTTCCCTCATTTACCAAATCGAACAACGCCTTTCCAAGGTGTAACCTTAAGCATGACCATCTCTCCAATTTCAAATTCTATATCTTTTCTTTTAATGTCGGTGTAGCTCTTTTGTCGACTTTGGGCGGTTTTCAACCGTTGTTGAATTTGGATGATCTTCTCGGTAGTTTCTTGTATTATCTCCGGACCCGTAATCTGTCTATCCCCCACTTCACTCCAACAAATCGGAGACCTGCACTTTCTACCATAAAGTGCTTCAAACGGCACCATCTCAATGCTTGAATGGTAGCTGTTGTTGTAGGAAAATTCTGCTAACGGTAGATGTCGATCCCAAATGTTTCTGAAATCAATAACATATGCTCGTAGCATGTCTTCAAGCGTTTGTATCATCCTTTCACTCTGCCCATCAGTTTGTGGATGATAGGCAGTACTCATGTCTAGACGAGTTCCTAATGCTTGTTGTAATATCTTCCAGAATCTTGAAATAAATCTGTCATCCCTATCAGAGATAATAGAGATTGGTATTCCATGTCTGGAGACGACTTCCTTCAAATACAGTTGTGCTAACTTCTCCATCGTGTCATCTTTTCTTATTGGCAGGAAGTGTGCTGATTTGGTGAGACGATCAACTATTACCCAAATAGTATCAAAACCACTTGCAGTCCTTGGCAATTTAGTGATGAAATCCATGGTAATGTTTTCCCATTTCCATTCCGAGATTTCGGGTTGTTAAAGTAGACCTGATGGTTTCTGATGCTCAGCTTTGACCTTAGAACACGTCAAACATTCCCCTACGTATTTAGCAACATCGGCTTTCATACCTGGCCACCAAAAATGTTTCTTGAGATCCTTGTACATCTTCCCCGTTCCAGGATGTATTGAGTATCTGGTTTTATGGGCTTCTCTAAGTACCATTTCTCTCATATCTCCAAATTTTGGTACCCAAATTCTTTCAGCCCTATACCGGGTTCCATCTTCCCGAATATTAAGATGCTTCTCCGATCCTTTGGGTATTTGAACCTTTAAATTTCTCTCTTTTAAAACTCCTTGTTGCGCCTCCTTTATTTGAGTAGTAAGGTTAGTGTGAATCATTATATTCATAGATTTTACACGAATCGATTCTCTATCCTTTCTGCTCAAGGCGTCGGCTACCACATTTGCCTTTCCCGGGTGATAACGAATCTCAAAGTCGTAATCATTCAACAATTCAATCCATCTGCGCTGCCTCATGTTCAGTTGTTTCTGATTAAATATGTGTTGAAGACTTTTGTGGTGGGTATATATAATACTTTTGACCCCATATAAGTAGTGCCTCCAAGTCTTTAATGCAAAAACAACCGCGCCTAATTCCAAATCATGCGTCGTATAATTCTGCTCGTGAATCTTCAATTGTCTAGACGCATAAGCAATTACTTTCGTTCGTTGCATTAATACACAACCGAGACCTTACTTTGAGGAGTCACAATATATCACAAAATCATCATTCCCTTCAGGTAATGACAATATAGGTGCCGTAGTTAAGTTTTTCTTTAACAATTGAAACGCTTTCTCTTGTTCATCTTTCCATTCAAATTTCTTCCCATTATGCGTTAATGCAGTCAAGGGTTTTGCTATTCTGGAAAAATCTTGGATGAACCTTCTGTAGTAACTAGCTAGTCCTAAAAACTGGCGTATGTGTTTCGGAGTTTTCGGGGTTTCCCACTTTTCAACAGTTTCAATCTTTGCTGGATCCACCTGAATACCTTCTTTTATCATAATGTGACCGAGGAATTGAACTTCTTCCAACCAAAATGCACACTTTGAAAACTTAGCGTACAGTTTTTCTTTTCTCAGCAACTCTAGCACTTTTTTTAAATGTTCTTCGTGCTCTTGATCATTCTTTGAGTAAGTAAGTATGTCATCGATGAAAACAATGACAAACTTGTCAAGTTTTGGCCCACACACTCGGTTTATGAGGTCCATGAACACAGCTGGTGCATTAGTCAATCCAAACAGCATAACCATAAACTCGTAATGACCGTAACGCATCCTAAAAGCAGTCTTCAGAATGTCATCCTCTTTCACCCGCATTTGGTGATATCCATAACGTAAATCGATCTTCGAATAAACTGACGAGCCTTGTAGTTGATCAAATAAGCCGTCGATTCTCGATAATGGGTAACGGTTCTTGATGGTAAGTTTGTTCAACTCTCGGTAGTCGATACACAACCTGAATGTACCATCTTTCTTCTTGACAAACAGAACAGGAGCTCCCCATGGTGATGTACTTGGTCGAATGAAACCACGCTCTAAAAGTTCCTGTAACTGACTTTGTAATTCTTTCATTTCGCTGGGTGCGAGTCTGTATGGAGCACGACCTATTGGTGCAGCTCCTGGTACAAGGTCTATTTGAAATTCAACGGATCGATGTGGGGGTAATCCCGGTAATTCTTTCGGAAATACATCGGAAAATTCTTTTGCGACGGGAACATCACTGATGTTCTTTTCTTCAGGTTTAACTTCCTCGATGTGTGCTAGAATGATGTAACAACCTTTTCTTATTAGTTTTTGCGCCTTCAAACTACTAATAATATTTAACTTCGCGTTGTTCTTTTCTCCGTACACCATTAAAGGTTTTCCTTTTTCACGCATAATGCGAATCGCATTTTTGTAACAAACGACCTCTGCTCTCACCTTTTTCAACCAGTCCATGCCAATTATTACGTCAAAACTCCCTAACTCGACTGGTATTAAATCAATTTTAAACGTTTCATTCCCCAGTTTAATTTCTCTGTCCCGATATATATTATCTGCTGAAATTAATTTACCGTTTGCTAATTCGAGTAAAAATTTACTATCCAAAGGTGTCAATGGGCAACTTAATTTAGCACAAAATTCTCTACTCATATAGCTTCTATCCGCACCCGAATCAAATAAAACATAAGCAGATTTATCGTCAATAAGAAACGTACCCGTAACAAGCTCCGGGTCATCCTGTGCTTCTGCCGCATTAATATTGAAAACTCTTCCACAGCCCTGCCCATTAGTATTCCCCTGATTCGGGAAATTTCTAATAATGTGGCCCGGTTTTCCACATTTATAACAAACAGCGTTGGTATTACTTGCTCCGACAGTATTCGTTTCAGCATTACTTGTTCCGACATTATTTGTTCCTTTAGTTCTGTTAAACTTTGGTCCGTAGACCTCACACTTTGTCGCACTAGGACCATTTCTTTTACACCTGTTGCAAAATGTCATACAAAACCCCTGATGATTTTCTTCACACTTATGACATGGCTGTTTTTGGCTTTTGTTGCCGTTGTTGTTATTGAGGTTGTTGTTGGGATTGTCATTGTTGTTGAAATGGTTGTTGTAGTTGTTGTTGTTGTTGGGATGTTTGTTGTAGTTATTGTTAGGATTGCGGTTATTGTTGCGACTGTTGTTGCGGTTGTTGGGATAGTTGTTGCGATTGTGGTTGTAATTGTTGCTGTTGTTGTTGTACTGGTGACTCTTGTCACCGTTTTCCTCCCACTTCCTCTTGAGTTGTTTTGTGTTGGCTTCTTTGGCCGCCTGCTCTTTAATTCTTCCCTCAATCTGATTTATGAGTTTATGAGCCATTCGACTTGCCTTCTGTATAGAAGCAGGCTCGTGTGAACTCACATCTTCTTGAATTCTTACTGGTAACCCTTTTACAAATGCGTCGATCTTCTCTTCTTCATCTTCGAATGCTCCCGGACACAATAGGCACAACTCTGTGAATCGTCGTTCATATGTGGTAACGTCAAACCCTTGTGTTCGTAACTCTCTAAGTTCTGCCTTGAGTTTATTGACTTCGTTTCTAGGACGGTACTGCTCGTTCATCAATTGCTTGAATGCCGACCACGGTAGTGCGTAAGCAGCATTTTGTCCTACCTGTTCAAGATAGGTGTTTCACCACGTTAACGTAGTACCTGTGAAGGTATGCGTAGCGTACTTAACTTTGTCCTCTTTAGTACACTTACTTATGGCAAACACCAATTCGACTTTCTCGGTGCACCTTTTCAATCCAATTGGTCCTTCGGTTCCATCAAATTCTAAAGGTTTGCAGGCAGTGAATTCTTTGTAGGTGCATCCTACACGATTTCTTGCGCCGTTAGCTGCATTGCTAGATTCAGAGTTATTGTTGGTATGTAGCGCAGCCTGTACTGCAGCTATGTTTGCAGCGAGAAAAGTACAAAATTCCTCTTCGCTCATATTCATGGTGTGTCGAGTAGTCGGTGCCATTTCCTTCAAAATAGCCAACTGAATCGAGTTAATCATACAGAATATTAAGAGTAGTCAATAGTATTTCGTAGCATAATATGAACTCATTTATTAAAGCTTTTTCTTCATATTAGCGTTTTATAAGTTTAAATTCGGGTACTACCTACCCGTTAAGTTCATACTTAGTAGCTAATATACAATTCAACTACTAAATTTCCATATGAAAAACTGATTATAATAATATATCACATACAAATATTCTTCAAACTTACAACTTCGCTATATTACATATAACATGGATATATATATAGTTAACATGATACTATGATAAGTAAACATATCATTAAGTATATTAACAATGAACTACATATGTAAAAACAAGACTACTAACTTAATGATTTTTAAACGAGACATATATGTAACGATTATCGTTGTAAAGACATTTAATGTATATATATATCATATTAAGAGATATTCATGCATGATAATATCATGATAATATAATAATTTAAAATCTCATTTTATATTATAAATATTGGGTTAACAACATTTAACAAGATCGTTAACCTAAAAGGTTTCAAAACAACACTTACATGTAACGACTAACGATGACTTAACGACTCAGTTAAAATGTATATACATGTAGTGTTTTAATATGTATTTATACACTTTTGAAAGACTTCAATACACTTATCAAAATACTTCTACTTAACAAAAATGCTTACAATTACATCCTCGTTCAGTTTCATCAACAATTCTACTCGTATGCACCCGTATTCGTACTCGTACAATACATAGCTTTTAGATGTATGTACTATTGGTATATACACTCTAATGATCAGCTCTTAGCAGCCCATGTGAGTCACCTAACACATGTGGGAACCATCATTTGGCAACTAGCATGAAATATCTCATAAAATTACAAAAATATGAGTAATCATTCATGATTTATTTACATGAAAACAAAATTACATATCCTTTATATCTAATCCATACACCAATGACCAAAAACACCTACAAACACTTTCATTCTTCAATTTTCTTCATCTAATTGATCTCTCTCAAGTTCTATCTTCAAGTTCTAAGTGTTCTTCATATATTCTACAAGTTCTAGTTACATAAAATCAAGAATACTTTCAAGTTTGCTAGCTCACTTCCAATCTTGTAAGGTGATCATCAAACCTCAAGAAATCTTTGTTTCTTACAGTAGTTTATCATTCCAATACAAGGTAATAATCATATTCAAACTTTGGTTCAATTTCTATAACTATAACAATCTTATTTCAAGTGATGATCTTACTTGAACTTGTTTTCGTGTCATGATTCTGCTTCAAGAACTTCGAGCCATCCAAGGATCCGTTGAAGCTAGATCTATTTTTCTCTTTTCCAGTAGGTTTATCCAAGGAACTTAAGGTAGTAATGATGTTCATAACATCATTCGATTCATACATATAAAGCTATCTTATTCGAAGGTTTAAACTTGTAATCACTAGAACATAGTTTAGTTAATTCCAAACTTGTTCGCAAACAAAAGTTAATCCTTCTAACTTGACTTTTAAAATCAACTAAACACATGTTCTATATCTATATGATATGCTAACTTAATGATTTAAAACCTGGAAACACGAAAAACACCGTAAAACCGGATTTACGCCGTCGTTGTAACACCTCGGGCTGTTTTGGGTTAGTTAATTAAAAACTATGATAAACATTGATTTAAAAGTTGTTATTCTAGGAAAATGATTTTTATTATGAACATGAAACTATATCCAAAAATTATGGTTAAACTCAAAGTGGAAGTATGTTTTCTAAAATGGTCATCTAGACGTCGTTCTTTCGACTGAATGACTACCTTTACAAAAACAACTTGTAACTTATTTTTCCGACTATAAACCTATACTTTATCTGTTTAGATTCATAAAATAGAGTTCAATATGAAACCATAGCAATTTGATTCACTCAAAACGGATTTAAAATGAAGAAGTTATGGGTAAAACAAAATTGGATAATTTTTTTCATTTTAGCTACGTGAAAATTGGTAACAAATGTATTCCAACCATAACTTAATCAACTTGTATTGTATATTATGTAATCTTGAGATACCATAGACACGTATACAATGTTTCGACCTATCATGTCGACACATCTATATATATTTCGGAACAACCATAGACACTCTATATGTGAATGTTGGAGTTAGCTATACAGGGTTGAGGTTGATTCCAAAACATATATAGTTTGAGTCGTGATCAATACTGAGATACGTATACATTGGGTCGTGGATTGATTCAAGATAATATTTATCGATTTATTTCTGTACATCTAACTGTGGACAACTAGTTGTAGGTTACTAACGAGGACAGCTGACTTAATAAACTTAAAACATCAAAATATATTAAAAGTGTTGTAAATATATTTTGAACATACTTTGATATATATGTATATATTGTTATAGGTTCGTGAATCAACCAGTGGCCAAGTCTTACTTCCCGACGAAGTAAAAATCTGTGAAAGTGAGTTATAGTCCCACTTTTAAAATCTAATATTTTTGGGATGAGAATACATGCAGGTTTTATAAATGATTTACAAAATAGACACAAGTACGTGAAACTACATTCTATGGTTGAATTATCGAAATCGAATATGCCCCTTTTTATTAAGTCTGGTAATCTAAGTATTCGGGAACAGACACCCTAATTGACGCGAATCCTAAAGATAGATCTATTGGGCCTAACAAACCCCATCCAAAGTACCGGATGCTTTAGTACTTCGAAATTTATATCATATCCGAAGGGTGTCCCGGAATGATGGGGATAGTCTTATATATGCATCTTGTTAATGTCGGTTACCAGGTGTTCACCATATGAATGATTTTTATCTCTATGTATGGGATGTGTATTGAAATATGAAATCTTGTGGTCTATTATTATGATTTGATATATATAGGTTAAACTATAACTCACCAACATTTTTGTTGACGTTTTAAGCATGTTTATTCTCAGGTGATTATTAAGAGCTTCCGCTGTCGCATACTTAAATAAGGACGAGATTTAGAGTCCATGCTTGTATGATATTGTGTAAAAACTGCATTCAAGAAACTTATTTTGTTGTAACATATTTGTATTGTAAACCATTATGTAATGGTCGTGTGTAAACAGGATATTTTAGATTATCATTATTTGATAATCTACGTAAAGCTTTTTAAACCTTTATTGATGAAATAAAGGTTATGGTTTGTTTTAAAATGAATGCAGTCTTTGAAAAACGTCTCATATAGAGGTCAAAACCATGCAACGAAATCAATTAATATGGAACGTTTTTAATCAATAAGAACGGGACATTTCAGTTGGTATCCGAGCGTTGGTCTTAGAGAACCAGAATTTTGAATTAGTGTGTCTTATCGAGTTTGTTAGGATGCATTAGTGAGTCTGGACTTCGACCGTGTTTACTTGAAAAATGATTGCTTAACAAATTTTGTTGGAAACTATATATTTTTAACATATGAATATTATGTGATATATTAATCTCTTAACGCGTTTGATATTATGTGATAGATGTCTACCTCTAGAACAAGTCCCATTGACTCACCTAATAATAATGAAGAGTCAAATGTAAATTGGAATGATTCGTGGACTGATTCACAAGTTCCCGAAGAGGAACCGGAAGAAGAGTCGGAACCGGAAGAAGAATCGGAACCGGAAGAAGAATCGGAACCGGATGAAGAAATAGAACCGGTGGGGGAAATGATAAAACAGTTATGTAAAAGAAAATCCTCAACCAACCGACCAAGGATAATTATGGTCAATGGTGTTTCCGCAAGGAAGCAAAATATTGGGAGGATTACCAATTCTCCGATGAATCGGATTCCGACGAGAATTCCGATGATGTTATAGAAATTACCCCAACTGAATTTAAAAAGGCAAAAGAAAATAATAAGGGAAAGGGCATAAAAATAGAGAAATCTAATTCCAACCCCGATGAACTTTATATGTATCGTCAACCCCCGAAGTCCTTAAGTTGTAACAATGACCCGGGAACCTCTAAACCACCAAGTTTTTCTAAAACAATGTGGAAAACGACGGCTCGTATTAGGGGAACATCATATATCCCTAGAAACTTGGCAAAACGAACCAAAACCGAAGAAGAAGAAACAAGCGAGTCGGAATAAGATAGTTGTATTCGTGTGGTGTAATATATGTAATATAGTGTGCTTATGCTTTATGATATATGTAAAAATTGCTTGTATTAATAAGTATTTTTTTTCTTATGAATCTAACTCTTGTCTATTTTACAGTATAAAAACACAAAATGGATAGACAACCAATATTTTAAGAGACCTACCCGGAGACATGATTGATGAAATCTTGTCTAGAGTCGGTCAGAATTCTTCGACACAACTATTTAAGGCGAGATCAGTTTGTAAGACATTCAAAGAACGTTCCAAGAATGCCTTGGTTTATAAAAGGCTTTCGTTCGAAAGATGGGGGATATCACATTGGGAAATCCATAAGTTACGATGTGTTTACTTTGACGCATATATTGCGGGGAACCCAAATGCCATTTTACGCAATAGGTTAAGAAATTATTTTGACTCAATATATCCGAATATTGGACTTCGTGATTTAGAAAAAGCGGATAACATGCAACATAAAGAAGCATGTTATGCTTACGGATTAGTAATGTTCGCTTCTCACCAAAGTGAGAACAAGAACATCGGGCTACAACTATTAAATAAAACGTTCCCACAAGTGACGGAGTCAGTAATTGGGGTAAGAAATGAGGTTTTTAGATTGTTACGGGACTGTTGGACATTACGTAACCCTCGTCCCTTTGATGACGTTACAACACGCTGTCTTATCAACGGCCATAACGGTTATGTTTCACAAGACCAAGGATGGGAAGTAATCCTAGTAAAACCAGAATGCATGACTTGTTTCTGGACGTATGAATTACGTGTCTTTATTGCCTTTGCTGAACGACTTGTGTACTAGCTAGAATTATCTTCACAACCATCTTGTATCAAATTTATTGTGTGCTATATTTCATGCTATATGTAAAATAAGCGGTATTGTAAGTTTGTAAAATATTGTGTAAAAGTTTGAACGCGAAATATTATTATAATCAGTTTTTCATATAGAATTGTAGTAGTTGAATTGTATATTAGCTACTAAGTATGAACTTAACGGGTAGGTACTACCCGAATTTAAACTTATAAAACGCTAATATGAAGAAAAAGCTTTTATAAATGAGTTCATATTATGCTACGAAATACTATTAACTACTCTTAATATTCTGTATGATTAACTTGTTCCATTTGACTATTTTGAAGGAAATGGCACCGACTACTCGACACACCGTGAATATGAATGAAGAGGAATTCTGTACTTTTCTAGCTTCAAACATAGCCGCAGTACAGGCTGCGCTACATACCAACAATAACCTTGGATCTAGCAGTACAGGAAATCGTGTAGGATGCACCTACAAAGAATTCACTGCCTGCAAACCTTTGGAATTTGATGGAACCGAAGGACCGATCGGATTGAAACGGTGGACCGAGAAGGTCGAATCGGTGTTTGCCATTAGTAAGTGTACTGAAGAGGACAAAGTAAAGTACGCTACGCATACCTTCACAGGTTCTGCGTTAACATGGTGGAATACCTATCTAGAGCAAGTGGGACAAGACGATGCGTATGCACTACCGTGGTCAGCATTCATGCACTTGATGAACGAGAAGTACCGTCCCAGAACCGAGGTCAATAAGCTCAAGATAGAACTTAGAGGATTACGAACCCAAGGATTTGATATTACCACGTACGAAAGACGATTCACAAAATTGTGCCTATTGTGTCCGGGAGCATTCGAAGATGAGGGAGAGAAGATCGACGCGTTTGTGAAAGGATTACCTGAAAGAATCCAAGAAGATATAAGTTCACACGAGCCCGCCTCCATACAACAGGCATGTAGAATGGCTCATAAACTAGTGAACTAGATTGAAGAAAGAATTAAAGAACAGACTGCTGAAGAGGCCAATGTGAAGCAAGTCAAAAGAAAGTGGGAGGAAAACGGTGATAAGAATCACCAATACAACAACAACAGCAATTACAACAATAATCGCAACAATTATCCCAACAATCGCAACTACAACAAACGGCCCAACAACAACAACAACAACAACAACAACAACAACTACAACAATCATCCCAACAACAATAATAACCGCAACAACAACAACAATCAGAAGCAGCTATGCCAAAGGTGTGAAAAGTATCACTCGGGGTTCTGCACCAAATTTTGCAACAAGTGTAAAAGAAATGGTCATAGCGCGGCAAAGTGTGAGGTCTACGGACCAGGGGTTAATAGAACGAAAGGAACAAATGGTGTCGGAACGAGTAATGGCGGAGCAAGTAGTGTCGGAGCAAGTTATGCCAATGTAGTTTGTTATAAATGTGGAAAACCGGGACACATTATTAGAAATTGCCCGAACCAGGAGAACACGAATGGACAAGGCCGCGGAAGAGTTTTCAATATTAATGCGGCAGAGGCACAGGAAGACCCAGAGCTTGTTACGGGTACGTTTCTTATTGACAATAAATCTGCTTACGTTTTATTTGATTCGGGTGCGGATAGAAGCTATATGAGTAGAGATTTTTGTGCTAAATTAAGTTGTCCATTGACACCTTTGGATAATAAATTTTTACTCGAATTAGCAAATGGTAAATTAATTTTAGCAGATAATATATGTCGGAATCGAGAAATTAAACTGGTTAGCGAAACATTTAAGATTGATTTGATACCAGTAGAGTTAGGGAGTTTTGATGTGATAATCGGTATGGACTGGTTGAAAGAAGTGAAAGCAGAGATCGTTTGTTACAAAAATGCAATTCGCATTATACGAGAAAAAGGAAAACCCTTAATGGTGTACGGAGAAAAGGGCAACACGAAGCTACATCTTATTAGTAATTTGAAGACACAAAAACTAATAAGAAAAGGTTGCTAAGCTGTTCTAGCACACGTCAAGAAAGTACAAACTGAAGAAAAGAGCATCAATGATGTTCCCATTGCAAAAGAATTTCCCGATGTATTTTCGAAAGAATTACCGGGATTACCCCCACATCGATCCGTTGAATTTCAAATAGATCTTGTACCAGGAGCTGCACCAATAGCTCGTGCTCCTTACAGACTCACACCCAGCGAGATGAAAGAACTGCAAAGCCAATTACAAGAACTTTTAGAGCGTGGTTTCATTCGACCAAGCACATCACCGTGGGGAGCTCCTGTTTTGTTTGTCAAGAAGAAAGATGGTACATTCAGGTTGTGTATTGACTATCGAGAGTTGAACAAACTTACCATCAAGAACCGCTACCCACTACCAAGAATCGACGACTTATTTGATCAACTACAAGGCTCGTCTATTTATTCAAAGATTGACTTACGTTCCGGGTATCATCAAATGCGGGTGAAAGAAGATGATATTCCAAAGACTACTTTCAGAACACGTTACGGTCATTACGAGTTTATGGTCATGCCGTTTGGTTTAACTAATGCACCAGCTGTGTTGATGGACCTTATGAACCGAGTGTGTGGACCATACCTTGACAAGTTTGTCATTGTTTTCATTGATGACATACTTATTTACTCAAAGAATGACCAAGAACACGGTGAACATTTGAGAAAGGTGTTAGAAGTATTGAGGAAGGAAGAATTGTACGCTAAGTTTTCAAAGTGTGCATTTTGGTTGGAAGAAGTTCAATTCCTCGGTCACATAGTGAACAAAGAAGGTATTAAGGTGGATCCAGCAAAGATAGAAACTGTTGAAAAGTGGGAAACCCCGAAAACTCCGAATCACATACGCCAGTTTTTAAGACTAGCTGGTTACTACAGAAGGTTCATCCAAGACTTTTCCAGAATAGCAAAACCCTTGACTGCATTAACGCATAAAGGGAAGAAATTTGAATGGAATGATGAACAAGAGAAAGCGTTTCAGTTATTGAAGAAAAAGCTAACTACGGCACCTATATTGTCATTGCCTGAAGGGAATGATGATTTTGTGATTTATTGTGACGCATCAAAGCAAGGACTCGGTTGTGTATTAATGCAACGAACGAAGGTGATTACTTATGCGTCTAGACAATTGAAGATTCACGAGCAAAATTATACGACGCATGATTTGGAATTAGGCGCGATTGTTTTTGCATTAAAGACTTGGAGGCACTACTTATATGGGGTCAAAAGTATTATATATACCGACCACAAAAGTATTCAACACATATTTAATCAGAAACAACTGAATATGAGGCAGCGTAGGTGGATTGAATTATTGAATGATTACGACTTTGAGATTCGTTACCACCCGGGGAAGGCAAATGTGGTAGCCGATGCCTTGAGCAGGAAGGATAGAGAACCCATTCGAGTAAAATCTATGAATATAATGATTCATAATAACCTTACTACTCAAATAAAGGAGGCGCAACAAGGAGTTTTAAAAGTGGGAAATTTAAAGGATGAAATACCCAAAGGATCGGAGAAGCATCTTAATATTCGGGAAGACGGAACCCGGTATAGGGCTGAAAGGATTTGGGTACCAAAATTTGGAGATATGAGAGAAATGGTACTTAGAGAAGCTCATAAAACCAGATACTCAATACATCCTGGAACGGGGAAGATGTACAAGGATCTCAAGAAACATTTTTGGTGGCCGGGTATGAAAGTCGATGTTGTTAAATACGTAGGAGAATGTTTGACGTGTTCTAAGGTCAAAGCTGAGCATCAGAAACCATCAGGTCTACTTCAACAACCCGAAATCCCGGAATAGAAATGGGAAAACATTACCATGGATTTCATCACTAAATTGCCAAGGACTGCAAGTGGTTTTGATACTATTTGGGTAATAGTTGATCGTCTCACCAAATCAGCACATTTCCTGCCAATAAGAGAATATGACAAGATGGAGAAGTTAGCACGACTGTATTTGAAGGAAGTCGTCTCCAGACATGGAATACCAATCTCCATTATCTCTGATAGGGATGGCAGATTTATTTCAAGATTCTGGCAGACATTACAGCAAGCATTAGGAACTCGTCTAGACATGAGTACTGCCTATCATCCATAAACTGATGGGCAGAGCGAAAGGACGATACAAACGCTTGAAGACATGCTACGAGCATGTGTTATTGATTTCAGAAGCAGTTGGGATCGACATCTACCGTTAGCAGAATTTTCCTACAACAACAGCTACCATTCAAGCATTGAGATGGCACCGTTTGAAGCACTTTATGGTAGAAAGTGCAGGTCTCCGATTTGTTGGAGTGAAGTGGGGGATAGACAGATTACGGGTCCGGAGATTATACAAGAAACTACCGAGAAGATCATTCAAATTCAACAACGGTTGAAAACCGCCCAAAGTCGACAAAAGAGCTACGCTGACATTAAAAGAAAAGATATAGAATTTGAAATTGGAGAGATGGTCATGCTTAAAGTTGCACCTTGGAAAGGCGTTGTTCGATTTGGTAAATGAGGAAAATTAAATCCAAGGTATATTGGACCATTCAAGATTATTGATCGTGTCGGACCAGTAGCTTACCGACTTGAGTTACCTCAACAACTCGCGGCTGTACATAACACTTTCCACGTCTAGAATTTGAAGAAATGTTTTGCTAAAGAAGATCTCACTATTCCGTTAGATGAAATCCAAATCAACGAAAAACTTCAATTCATCGAAGAACCCGTCGAAATAATGGATCGTGAGGTTAAAAGACTTAAGCAAAACAAGATACCAATTGTTAAGGTTCGATGGAATGCTCGTAGAGGACCCGAGTTCACCTGGGAGTGTGAAGATCGGATGAAGAAGAAATACCCGCATCTATTTCCAGAAGATTCGTCAACACCTTCAACAGCTTAAAATTTCGGGACCAAATTTATTTAACGGGTAGGTACTGTAGTGACCCGAACTTTTCCATGTTTATATATTAATTGAGATTGATATTTACATGATTAAATGTTTCCAACATGTTAAGCAATCAAACTTGTTAAGACTTGATTAATTGAAATAAGTTTCATATAGACAATTGACCACCCAAGTTGACCGGTGATTCACGAACGTTAAAACTTGTAAAAACTATATGATGACATATATATGGATATATATATAGTTAACATGATACTATGATAAGTAAACATATCATTAAGTATATTAATAATGAACTACATATGTAAAAACAAGACTACTAACTTAATGATTTTTAAACGAGACATATATGTAACGATTATCGTTGTAAAGACATTTAATGTATATATATCATATTAAGAGATATTCATACATGATAATATCATGATAATATAATAATTTAAAATCTCATTTGATATTATAAACATTGGGTTAACAACATTTAACAAGATCGTTAACCTAAAGGTTTCAAAACAACACTTACATGTAACGACTAACGATGACTTAACGACTCAGTTAAAATGTATATACATGTAGTGTTTTAATATGTATTTATACACTTTTGAAAGACTTCAATACACTTATCAAAATACTTCTACTTAACAAAAATGCTTACAATTACATCCTCGTTCAGTTTCATCAACAATTCTACTCGTATGCACCCGTATTCGTACTCGTACAATACACAGCTTTTAGATGTAAGTATTATTGGTATATACACTCCAATGATCAGCTCTTAGCAGCCCATGTGAGTCACCTAACACATGTGGGAACCATCATTTGTCAACTAGCATGAAATATCTCATAAAATTACAAAAATATGAGTAATCATTCATGACTTATTTACATGAAAACAAAATTACATATCCTTTATATCTAATCCATACACCAACGACCAAAAACACCTACAAACACTTTCATTCTTTAATTTTATTCATCTAATTGATCTCTCTCAAGTTCTATCTTCAAGTTCTAAGTGTTCTTCATATATTCTACAAGTTCTAGTTACATAAAATCAAGAATACTTTCAAGTTTGCTAGCTCACTTCCAATCTTGTAAGGTGATCATCCAACCTCAAGAAATCTTTGTTTCTTACAGTAGGTTATTATTCTAATACAAGGTAAGAATCATATTCAAACTTTGGTTCAATTTCTATAACTATAACAATCTTATTTCAAGTGATGATCTTACTTGAACTTGTTTTCGTGTCATGATTCAGCTTCAAAAACTTCGAGCCATCCAAGGATCCGTTGAAGCTAGATCCATTTTTCTCTTTTCCAGTAGGTTTATCCAAGGGACTTAAGGTAGTAATGATGTTCATAACATCATTCGATTCATACATATAAAGCTATCTTATTCGAAGGTTTAAACTTGTAATCACTAGAACATAGTTTAGTTAATTCTAAACTTGTTCGCAAACAAAAGTTAATCCTTCTAACTTGACTTTTAAAATCAACTAAACACATGTTCTATATCTATATGATATGCTAACTTAATGATTTAAAACCTGGAAACACGAAAAACACCGTAAAACCGGATTTACGCCGTCGTAGTAACACCGCGGGCTGTTTTGGGTTAGTTAATTAAAAACTATGATAAACTTTGATTTAAAAGTTGTTATTCTGGGAAAATGATTTTTATTATGAACATGAAACTATATCCAAAAATTATGGTTAAACTCAAAGTGGAAGTATGTTTTCTAAAATGGTCATCTAGACGTCGTTCTTTCGACTGAAATGACTACCTTTAAAAAAACGACTTGTAACTTATTTTTCCGACTATAAACCTATAATTTTTCTGTTTAGATTCATAAAATAGAGTTCAATATGAAACCATAGCAATTTGATTCACTCAAAACGGATTTAAAATGAAGAAGTTATGGGTAAAACAAGATTGGATAATTTTTTTCATTTTAGCTACGTGAAAATTGGTAACAAATCTATTCCAACCATAACTTAATCAACTTGTATTGTATATTATGTAATCTTGAGATACCATAGACACGTATACAATGTTTCGACCTATCATGTCGACACATCTATATATATTTCGGAACAACCATAGACACTCTATATGTGAATGTTGGAGTTAGCTATACAGGGTTGAGGTTGATTCCAAAATATATATAGTTTGAGTTGTGATCAATACTGAGATACGTATACACTGGGTCGTGGATTAATTCAAGATAATATTTATCGATTTATTTCTATACATCTAACTGTGGACAACTAGTTGTAGGTTACTAACGAGGACAGCTGACTTAATAAACTTAAAACATCAAAATATATTAAAAGTGTTGTAAATATATTTTGAACATACTTTGATATATATGTATATATTGTTATAGGTTCATGAATCAACCAGTGGCCAAGTCTTACTTCCCGACGAAGTAAAAATCTGTGAAAGTGAGTTATAGTCCCACTTTTAAAATCTAATATTTTTGGGATGAGAATACATGTAGGTTTTATAAATGATTTACAAAATAGACACAAGTACGTGAAACTACATTCTATGGTTGAATTCTCGAAATCGAATATGCCCCTTTTTATTAAGTCTGGTAATCTAAGAATTAGGGAACAGACACCCTAATTGACGCGAATCCTAAAGATACATCTATTGGGCCTAACAAACCCCATCCAAAGTACCGGATGCTTTAGTACTTCAAAATTTATATCATATCCGAAGGGTGTCCCGGAATGATGGGGATATTCTTATATATGCATCTTGTTAATGTCGGTTACCAGGTGTTCACCATATGAATGATTTTTATCTCTATGTATGGGATGTGTATTGAAATATGAAATCTTGTGGTCTATTATTATGATTTGATATATATAGGTTAAACCTATAACTCACCAACATTTTTGTTGACGTTTTAAGCATGTTTATTCTCGGGTGATTATTAAGAGCTTCCGATGTCGCATACTTAAATAAGGACGAGATTTGGAGTCCATGCTTGTATGATATTGTGTAAAAACTGCATTCAAGAAACTTATTTTGTTGTAACATATTTGTATTGTAAACCATTATGTAATGGTCGTGTGTAAACAGGATATTTTAGATTATCATTATTTGATAATCTACGTAAAGCTTTTTAAACCTTTATTGATGAAATAAAGGTTATGGTTTGTTTTAAAATGAATGCAGTCTTTGAAAAACGTCTCATATAGAGGTCAAAACCTCGCAACGAAATCAATTAATATGGAACGTTTTTAATCAATAAGAACGGGACATTTCACAAAATAGGTTCTTAACCCGTAGCGTAAAATTGCATTTGGGTTCCCCGCATTTAACACTTTAAAGAAAACACGGCGTAACTTACGGTCTCCCCAATGTGATATACCCCACCTATTAAAGGAAAGCCTTTTATAAACTAAGGCATTTCTGGAAAGTCTTTCAAATGTTTGACAAGTTAATTTCGCCATAACTTAATGTGCTGATGAATTCTGACCGACTCTAGACAAGATTTCCTCAATCATATCCTCTGGTAGGTCTTCTAAAATATTCGGTTGTCTACCCTTAACGTCCATTTTGTTTTTACACTGTAAAATAGACAAGGATTAGATTCGTAAAAGATAATTAACAAACAATACAAGCAATTTTTACATAGAACATAAAAGTACAAGCACACTACAATACATATAATACACAACATGATACACAACATAAAAGTACAAGCACACTACAATACATATAATTTTCCAGGAATATATGGTGTTCCTCTAATACGAGCCATCGTTTTATATAATGGTTTAGAAAAACCTGGTGGTTTAGAGGTTCCCGGGTCATTGTTACATTTTAGGAAATACGGATGTTGTCGATACATATAAAGTTCATCGGGGTTGGAATCGGGTTTCTCTATTTTTATACTTTTTCTCTTATTGTTTTCTTTCGCTTTATTAAATTGGGTTGAGGTAATTTCTATAACATCATCGGAATCCTCATCGGGATCCGATTCATCGGAAAATTGGTAATCTTCCCAATATTTTGCTTCCTCGGCGGAAACACCATTGACCATTATTAACTTTGGTCCGTTGGTTGAGGATTTTCTTTTATTTAATCGATTTACTATAGGTATCAATATTTCTTCCTCCGGAACCTCTTCTTCTTCTGGTTCCTCCTCTTCCGATTCATCCTCTTCTGGTTCCTCTTCTTCCGGTTCCTCCTCTTCCGGTTCCTCCTCTTCCGGTTCCTCTTCGGGAATTTGTGAATCTTCCCAAAATATATTCGACTCTTCATTATTATTAGGTGAATCAATGGGATTTGTACCAGAGGTAGACATCTATCACATAATATCAAACACGTTAAGAGATTAATATTTCACATAATATTTACATGTTAATAATATATAATTTCCAACAAAAAAATGTTAAGCAATCGTTTTTGAAGAAAAACACGGTCGAAGTCCAGACTCACTAATGCATCCTAACAAACTCGGTAAGACACACTAATGTAATTTTCTAGTTCTCTAAGACCAACTCTCAGATACCAACTAAAATGTCTCGTTCATATTGATTATAAACGTTCCATATTAATTGATTTCGTCGCGAGGTTTTGACCTCTACATGAGACGTTTTTCAAAGACTGCATTCATTTTTAAAACAACCATAACCTTTATTTTATCTATAAAGGTTTAAAAAGCATTACGTAGATTATCAAATAATGATAATCTATAATATACCGTTTACATACGACCATTACATAATGGTTTACAATAAGAATATATTACATCAAAAATAAGTTTCTTGAATGCAGTTTTTACATAATATCATATAAGCATGGACTCCAAATCTTGTCCTTATTTTAGTATGCAACAGCGAAAGCTCTTAATAATCACCTGAGAATAAACATGCTTAAAACGTCAACAAAAATGTTGGTGAGTTATAGGTTTAACCTATATATTATCAAATAATAATAATAGACCACAAGATTTCATATTTCAATATACATCTCATACATAGAGATAAAAATCATTCATATGGTGAACACCTGGTAACCGACATTAACAAGATGCATATAAGAATATCCCCTATCATTCTGGGAAATCCTTCGAACATGATAAAACAACATCGAAGTACTAAAGCATCCGGTACTTTAGATGGGGTTCGTTAGGCCCAATAGATCTATCTTTAGGATTCGCGTCAATTAGTAGATCGGTTTACTAATTCTTAGGCTACCAAGCAAAAGGGGCATATTCGGCTTCGATCATTCACCCATATAATGTAGTTTCATTTACTTGTGTCTATTTCGTAAAACATTTATAAAACTGCATGTATTCTCATCCCAAAATATTAGATTTTAAAAGTGGGACTATAACTCACTTTCACAGATTTTTACTTCGTTGGGAAGTAAGACTTGGCCACTGGTCGATTCACGAACCTATAACAAATATGTACATATATATCAAAGTATGTTCAAAATATATTTACAACATTTTTAATACGTTTTAATGTTTTAAGTTTATTAAGTCAGCTGTCCTCGTTAGTAACCTACAACTAGTTGTCCACAATTAGATGTACAGAAATAAATCGATATATTATCTTGAATCAATCCACGACCCAGTATATACACGTCTCAGGCTAGATCACAACTCAAACTATATATATTTTTAAAATCAACCTCAACCCTATATTGCTAACTCCAACATTACTGCATATAGAGTGTCTATGGTTGTTCCAAATAATATATATATATGGGTCGATATGATATGTCAAAACATTTGCATACGTGTCTATAGTATCCCAAGATTACATAATATATTAGACTACATGTATAATACAATATAAGTTAGCTAGGATATGATTTGTATAGAATTGTTACAATATTTCCCGTAGCTACAACAATCAAAAAATATCCAATCTTGTTTTACCCATAACTTCTTCGTTTTAAATCCGTTTTGAGTGAATCAAATTGCTATGGTTTCATATTGAACTCTATTTTATGAATCTAAACAGAAAAAGTATAGGTTTATAGTCAGAAATATAAGTTACAAGTCATTTTTATAAGAGGTAGTCATTTCAGTCGAAAGAACGACGTCTTAATGACCATTTTGAAAAACATACTTCCACTTTGAGTTTAACCATGATTTTTGGATATAGTTTCATGTTCATAAGAAAAATCATTTTCCCAGAAGAACAACTTTTAAATCAAAGTTTATCATAGTTTTTAATTAACTAACCCAAAACAGCCCGCGGTGTTACTACGACAGCGTATATCCGGTTTTACGGTGTTTTTCGTGTTTTCAGGTTTTAAATCATTAAGTTAGCATATCATATAGATATATAACATGTGTCTAGTTGATTTTAAAAGTTAAGTTAGAAGGATTAACTTTTGTTTGTGAACAAGTTTAGAATTAACTAAACTATGTTCTAGTGATTTCAAGTTTAAACCTTCGAATAAGGTAGTTTTATATATATGAATCGAATGATGTTATGAACATCATTAATACCTTAGGTTTTGTGGATAAACCTACTGGAAATGAGAAAAATAGATCTAGCTTCAAAGGATCCTTGGATGGCTTGAAAGTTCTTGAAGCAGAATCATGACACGAAAACAAGTTCAAGTAAGATTTCCACTCGAAATAAGATTGTTATAGTTATAGAAATTAAATCAAAGTTTGAATATGAGTATTACCTTATATTAGAAAGATATATTACTGTAAATAAGAAAGATTTCTTGAGGTTGGATGATCACTTTACAAGATTGGAAGTAAGCTAGCAAACTTGGAAGTATTCTTGATTTTATGAAACTAAAACTTATAGAATTTATGAAGAACACTTAGAACTTGAAGATAGAACTTGAGAGAGATCACTTAGATGAATAAAATTGAAGAATGAAAGTGTTTGTAGGTGTTTTTGGTCGTTGGTATATGGATTAGATATAAAGGATGTGTAATTTTGTTTTCATGTAAATAAGTCATGAATGATTACTCATATTTTTGTAATTTTATGAGATATTTCATGCTAGTTGCCAAATGATGGTTTCCACATGTGTTAGGTGACTCACATGGGCTTCTAAGAGCTGATCATTGGAGTGTATATACCAATAGTACATACATCTAAAAGCTGTGTATTGTACGAGTACGAATACGGGTGCATACGAGTAGAATTGTTGATGAAACTGAACGAGGATGTAATTGTAAGCATTTTTGTTAAGTATAAGTATTTTGATAAGTGTATTGAAGTCTTTCAAAAGTGTATGAATACATATTAAAACACTACATGTAAATACATTTTAACTGAGTCGTTAAGTCATCGTTAGTCGTTACATGTATATGTTGTTTTGAAACCTTTAGGTTAACTGTCTTGTTAAATGTTATTAACCCATTGTTTATTATATCTAAAGATATGTTAAATTATTACATTATCATGATATTATGATATATAATATATCTTAATATGATATATATATATACATTTAAATGTCGTTACAACGATAATCGTTACATATATGTCTCTTTTCGAAATCCTTAAGTTAGTAGTCTTGTTTTTACATATGTAGTTCATTGTTAATATACATAATGACATGTTTACTTATCATTCATCATGATTAAACATAGTGTATCAATATCTTAATATGATTCATATGTATTTAGTAAGACGTTGTTATAACGATAATCGTTTCGAGTTTCTTAATTCAATAAACTCAATTTTATGTATATAACTCATTGTTAAAATACCTAATGAGATACTTACTTATCATAATATCATGTTAACTATATATATAATCATATATATGTCATCATATAGTTTTTACAAGTTTTAACGTTCGTGAATCACCAGTCAACTTTGAAATGTCCCGTTCTTATTGATTAAAAACGTTCCATATTAATTGATTTCGTTGCGAGGTTTTGACCTCTATATGAGACGTTTTTTCAAAGACTGCATTCATTTTAAAACAAACCATAACCTTTATTTCATCAATAAAGGTTTAAAAAGCTTTACGTAGATTATCAAATAATGATAATCTAAAATATCCTGTTTACACACGACCATTACATAATGGTTTACAATACAAATATGTTACAACAAAATAAGTTTCTTGAATGCAGTTTTTACACAATATCATACAAGCATGGACTCCAAATCTCGTCCTTATTTAAGTATGTGACAGCGGAAGCTCTTAATAATCACCTGAGAATAAACATGCTTAAAACGTCAACAAAAATGTTGGTGAGTTATAGGTTTAACCTATATATATCAAATCATAATAATAGACCACAAGATTTCATATTTCAATACACATCCCATACATAGAGATAAAAATCATTCATATGGTGAACACCTGGTAACCGACAATAACAAGATGCATATATAAGAATATCCCCATCATTCCGGGACACCCTTCGGATATGATATAAATTTCGAAGTACTAAAGCATCCGGTACTTTGGATGGGGTTTGTTAGGCCCAATAGATCTATCTTTAGGATTCGCGTCAATTAGGGTGTCTGTTCCCTAATTCTTAGATTACCAGACTTAATAAAAAGGGGCATATTCGATTTCGATAATTCAACCATAGAATGTAGTTTCACGTACTTGTGTCTATTTTGTAAATCATTTATAAAACCTGCATGTATTCTCATCCCAAAAATATTAGATTTTAAAAGTGGGACTATAACTCACTTTCACAGATTTTTACTTCGTCGGGAAGTAAGACTTGGCCACTGTTGATTCACGAACCTATAACAATATATACATATATATTAAAGTATGTTCAAAATATATTTACAACACTTTTAATATATTTTGATGTTTTAAGTTTATTAAGTCAGCTGTCCTCGTTAGTAACCTATAACTAGTTGTCCACAGTTAGATGTACAGAAATAAATCGATAAATATTATCTTGAATCAATCCACGACCCAGTGTATACGTATCTCAGTATTGATCACAACTCAAACTATATATATTTTGGAATCAACCTCAACCCTGTATAGCTAACTCCAACATTCACATATAGAGTGTCTATGGTTGTTCCGAAATATATATAGATGTGTCGACATGATAGGTCGAAACATTGTATACGTGTCTATGGTATCTCAAGATTACATAATATACAATACAAGTTGATTAAGTTATGGTTGGAATAGATTTGTTACCAATTTTCACGTAGCTAAAATGAGAAAAATTATCCAATCTTGTTTTACCCATAACTTCTTCATTTTAAATCCGTTTTGAGTGAATCAAATTGCTATGGTTTCATATTGAACTCTATTTTATGAATCTAAACAGAAAAAGTATAGGTTTATAGTCGGAAAAATAAGTTACAAGTCGTTTTTGTAAAGGTAGTCATTTCAGTCGAAAGAACGACGTCTAGATGACCATTTTAGAAAACATACTTCCACTTTGAGTTTAACCATAATTTTTGGATATAGTTTCATGTTCATAATAAAAATCATTTTCTCAGAATAACAACTTTTAAATCAAAGTTTATCATAGTTTTTAATTAACTAACCCAAAACAGCCCGCGGTGTTACTACGACGGCGTAAATCCGGTTTTACGGTGTTTTTCGTGTTTCCAGGTTTTAAATCATTAAGTTAGCATATCATATAGATATAGAACATGTGTTTAGTTGATTTTAAAAGTCAAGTTAGAAGGATTAACTTTTGTTTGCGAACAAGTTTAGAATTAACTAAACTATGTTCTAGTGATTACAAGTTTAAACCTTCGAATAAGATAGCTTTATATGTATGAATCGAATGATGTTATGAACATCATTACTACCTTAATTTCCTTGGATAAACCTACTGGAAAAGAGAAAAATGGATCTAGCTTCAATGGATCCTTGGATGGCTCGAAGTTCTTGAAGCAGAATCATGACACGAAAACAAGTTCAAGTAAGATCATCACTTGAAATAAGATTGTTATAGTTATAGAAATTGAACCAAAGTTTGAATATGATTATTACCTTGTATTAGAATGATAACCTACTGTAAGAAACAAAGATTTCTTGAGGTTGGATGATCACCTTACAAGATTGGAAGTGAGCTAGCAAACTTGAAAGTATTCTTGATTTTATGAAACTAGAACTTTTGGAATTTATGAAGAACACTTAGAACTTGAAGATAGAACTTGAGAGAGATCAATTAGATGAAGAAAATTGAAGAATGAAAGTGTTTGTAGGTGTTTTTGGTCGTTGGTGTATGGATTAGATATAAAGGATATGTAATTTTGTTTTCATGTAAATAAGTCATGAATGATTACTCATATTTTTGTAATTTTATGAGATATTTCATGCTAGTTGCCAAATGATGGTTCCCACATGTGTTAGGTGACTCACATAGGCTGCTAAGAGCTGATAATTGGAGTGTATATACCAATAGTACATACATCTAAAAGCTGTGTATTGTACGAGTACGAATACGGGTGCATACGAGTAGAATTGTTGATGAAACTGAACGAGGATGTAATTGTAAGCATTTTTGTTAAGTAGAAGTATTTTGATAAGTGTATTGAAGTCTTTCAAAAGTGTATAAATACATATTAAAACACTACATGTATATACATTTTAACTGAGTCGTTAAGTCATCGTTAGTCGTTACATGTAAGTGTTGTTTTTAAACCTTTAGGTTAACGGTCTTGTTAAATGTTGTTAACCCAATGTTTATAATATCAAATGAGATTTTAAATTATTATATTATCATGATATTATCATGTATGAATATCTCTTAATATGATATATATACATTAAATGTCTTTACAACGATAATCGTTACATATATGTCTCGTTTAAAAATCATTAAGTTAGTAGTCTTGTTTTTACATATGTAGTTCATTGTTAATATACTTAATGATATGTTTACTTATCGTAGTATCATGTTAACTATATATATATCCATATATATGTCATCATATAGTTTTTACAAATTTTAACGTTCGTGAATCACCGGTCAACTTGGGTGGTCAATTGTCTATATGAAACCTATTTCAATTAATCAAGTCTTAACAAGTTTGATTGCTTAACATGTTGGAAACATTTAATCATATAAATATCAATCTCAGTTAATATATATAAACATGGAAAAGTTCGGGTCACTACAAACTTGGGTGGTCAATTGTCTATATGAAACCTATTTCAATTAATCAAGTCTTAACAAGTTTGATTGCTTAACATGTTGGAAACACTTAATCATGTAAATAACAATTTCTTTTAATATATATAAACATGGAAAAGTTCGGGTCACTACATCCGATTTGTTGGAATGAAGTGGGGGATAGACAAATTACGGGTCCAGAAATTATCCAAGAAACTACCGAGAAAATCATTCAAATTCAACAACGGTTGAAAATCGCCCAAAGTCGACAAAAGAGCTATGCGGACAGTAAAAGAAGAGATATAGAATTTGAAATTGATGACATGGTCATGCTTAAGGTATCACCTTGGAAAGGTGTTGTTCGATTTGGTAAACGGGGGAAACTGAATCCAAGGTACATTGGACCATTCAAGATTATAGATAGTGTCGGACCAGTAGCTTACCGACTTGAATTACCTCAACAACTCGCCGACGTACATGATACTTTTGATGTATCGAATCTGAAGAAATGCTTAGCCAAAGAAGATCTCACTATTCCTTTAGACAAAATTCAAATCAATGAAAAACTTCAATTCATTGAAGAACCAGTCGAGATAATGGATCGTGAGGTTAAAGGACTTGAGCAAAATAAAATACCAATCGTTAAGGTTCGATGAAATGCTCTGATAATGCTAAAAATGAACATATATTTCATAGCATTATTCCTCAAGAAAGACAAGCTTTTAGTTGCAATTGTTCTATTTACAAGTGATATTCGTTTAAATATTAAAAGGTGAAGACAAAAGACAGATTCGACGAATTGAAGACGCAAACAACCAAAAAGCTCAAAAGTACAAAATACAATCAAAGAGGTTCCAATTATTGATAAGAAACGTCTCGAAATTACAAGAGTACAAGATTCAAAACGCAAAGTACAAGATATTAAATTGTACGCAAGGACGTTCGAAAATCCGGAACCGGGACCAGAGTCAACTCTCAACGCTCGACGCAACGGACTAAAAATTACAAGTTAACTATGTATATAAATATAATATAATATATAATTAATTATATAAATTATATATATATATATATATATATTATATTATATAATAAACCGTCGGCAGACTAAGATCCAATTTGGAGTGAGCTGGAATTTCAAACTCCGCGACTCGCGGAGTTTGAAGAGCAAAAATGCCGCGAGTCGCGGAGCTCACCTGGACTCAATTCCATATAAAAGCAAACGCAGTTTGATCGCAAAAACCATAAAATATATATCCATCTCTCTATCTATATACGTAATATTTATATTTATAATTTATATTTTAATTTTAATTTTAATTTTAAATCCTAATAATAAGGGTATGTTAGCAAATGTTGTAAGGGTGTAAGTCGAAATTCTGTCCGTGTAACGCTACGCTATTTTTAATCATTGTAAGTTATGTTCAACCTTTTTAATTTAATGTCTCGTAGCTAAGTTATTATTATGCTTATTTAATCCGAAGTAATCATGATGTTGGGCTAATTACAAAAATTGGGTAATTGGGCTTTGTACCATAATTGGAGTTTGGACAAAAGAACGACACTTGTGGAAATTAGACTATGGGCTATTAATGGGCTTTATATTTGTTTAACTAAATGATAGTTTGTTAATGTTAATATAAAGATTTACAATTGGGCGTCCCTATAAATTACCATATACACTCGACCGGACACGATGGGTGAGGTATTTATATGTACGAATAATCGTTCATTTAACCGGACACGGGAATGGATTAATAGCCACTAGAATAATTAAAACAGGGGTGAAATTATGTACAAGGACACTTGGTATAATTGATAACAAAATATTAAAACCTTGGGTTACACTCAGTCGACATCCTGGTGTAATTATTAAACAAAGTATTAAAATCTTGTTACAGTTTAAGTCCCCAATTAGTTGGAATATTTAACTTCGGGTATAAGGATAATTTGACGAGGACACTCGTACTTTATATTTATGACTGATGGACTGTTATGGACAAAAACCAGACGGACATATTAAATAATCCAGGACAAAGGACAATTAACCCATGGGCATAAAACTAAAATCAACACGTCAAACATCATGATTACGGAAGTTTAAATAAGCATAATTCTTTTATTTCATATTTAATTTCCTTTATTTTATATTTAATTGCACTTCTAATTATCACATTTTTATTGTTATTGTATTTAATTGCACTTTTAATTATCGTACTTTTTAATTATCGCAAGTTTATTTTATCGCACTTTTATTATTCGCAATTTCATTATCGTTATTTACTTTACGCTTTAAATTAAGTCTTGTATTTATTTATTATTTTACATTTAGTTTTAACTGCGACTAAAGTTTTAAAATCGACAAACCGGTCATTAAACGGTAAAAACCCCCCTTTATAATAATAATATTACTTATATATATATTTGTATTTTTATAAAAGTAAACTAATATAGCGTTAAGCTTTGTTTAAAGATTTTTCCTGTGGAACGAACCGGACTTACTAAAAACTACACTACTGTACGATTAGGTACACTGCCTATAAGTGTTGTAGCAAGGTTTAAGTATATCCATTCTCTAAATAAATAAATATCTTGTGTAAAATTGTATCGTATTTAATAGTATTTCCTGCTAAAAATTAATAGTATTTTATACCCCTTAGCTTTAACTATCAAGTATTTTTGGCGCCGCTGCCGGGGAACTCTTAATGCCGGAAGCGCAACGCTACATAAAAAAAAGATTTTTAGTTTACTTTTATTAAAATTCGTTTTTATAAAAATACGTTTTAAATATTCGAAAATATAAAAAGAAAAACAAAAATATAAGTATTTATAAGATTTTGTTAAATATTTAAGTTTTATCAAGTTTCTTTATTTTTATATAAGTTTTATTTAAGTATTTTGTTTTTATTTAAAACAAAAAAAAACAAAAAAAAATTTAATATATATATAAATCTAGTTTTAAGATTTTTATTTATAAAATTATAAAGTAGTTCTATTTTTATTCTAGTTTTTATTATATAAATATTTTAGATTTTAAAACAGAAAATATAAAACAGAAAATATAAAATAAAAAAAATAAAAAGAAAAACGCGTCGAATTTCAAAATTGTACCTGAGTTGAATTTTGAAACCCCGCGACTCGCGGAGTTTGAAGCATCGAATACCGCGACTCGCGGAGCAGACCTGACACGGGTACACAGGAAACCTAATTCGCATTAATTACGGGTTTTATTAATTTTAATTAATTTTAAACCCTAATTAGTTTATTTATATTATATTATTTAGTTTAGTTTTTATTTATTTGTTTTATTTAGTTCAATTAGTTTAAATAAAATATAAAATTAATAGTTTTAATAAATAAATAATATAAAAATAATATTTTTATAAAAAATTGTAATTTTTACAACTTTTTGTATATTTTTATATTTTGTCCCTTTTTAATTGTTTTAGAGTAATATTTGTATTTTTCGCTCATATTTAGTTTTAAACTTAGTTTTTGCCATAGTTATTTTTACTTCTAGATATTTAGGCTTTGCCGTAGAATTCCTTAAGTGTTTTTCTTTAGACTAAGATTTAGGTACTTTAGAATTTTGCGACGCCTTTTTAAGTTTTAGTTTCTTTTTAAGTTATTTCCATTTGAGATTTAGTTTTTCCTGTAAGCTTTAATATTTTTAGACGACTTTTACCTATGTATCAATTATCATTCCAATTAGTAATCTCAATTTACGATTATAATTTTAAGTTAGTTGTAGTAATAAGGTTAGGTTAGTCAAGTGTTTTTAAGTGTTATAAGTTTCTTTTATTTTTCCGTCACCTTTTATTTTTCAACCATTTTTCTTTTTCGACTTTTTTCGACACGCTCTTTTTCTTTCTTATTTCTCGCTATTCTAGTTTTAGGACATAGATTTTTATTCTACTTCTTATCTAAATTTCTTAAAATTACGAAAATTTATTTTAAGTGGTTAAATTGATAGACATCAAAATTTTCTGGTTCGTAGTAATAGTTGGATTTGTACGTGGACCGGGTTATTGGAGCCAAACAGTCCTCAATTATATTGAGACCAAACGAATCCTGCCCCTCTGCTGCATCTTTTGGCTATTCGAAACGTGGGCAAAATCAGAAAAGTCTATTGATTGGATAACTTATTATAATTTTTCTTTCCTTTTAAAAACTAATAGGATATTCAGTGAATGCACTGAGCAAGACGTTCACCACCTTTTGTACGTTCACCACCTGTAACTAGATCAAGATATTTAGCAAATATTACCGCCGTTGATTTTTCTTTAGAATCGTCATCCAGTCGACCAAGTACTCCAGTTCAAATTTCCGATAATCCATTTTTTGAACCCGACCTCACAATTGAGAATCAGGAGAATATTCAGGGACGATTCGTAGATCCTGAACCACTAAACTTTCCTCCGGAACCACCAATCATTCAAACAGAGATTGTTGAGGAACGAACCATTAAATCTGAATCCTCTAGTGATTCCGATTCAACAAATTCAATTATGGAGAATCTAGAACCTTTAAGTATGGAAGACCGAATGACAGCTAAATGCACTGGCCAAGGTCACGCAATTACTCATCCAGACATTAATGCGCCAGATTATGAAATCAAAGGACAAATTCTACACATGGTGACTAATCAATGCCAATTTAGTGGTGCGCCGAAGGAAGATCCAAATGAACATCTACGTACCTTTAATAGGATCTGCACACTATTTAAAATCCGAGAAGTAGAGGATGAACAGATATATCTCATGTTATTTCCCTGGACTTTAAAGGGAGAAGCCAAAGATTGGTTGGAATCGTTACCTGAAGGGGCGATTGATACATGGGACGTTTTAGTTGAAAAATTTCTTAAACAATTATTTCCTGCATCTAAAGCCGTAAGACTTCAAGGAGAAATTGTTACATTCACACAGAAGCCGATTGAAACTCTATATGAGGCGTGGACAAGATTTGGAAAGTTATTAAGAGGATGTCCGCAACATGGTTTAGACACCTGTCAAATAGTACAAATATTCTACCAAGGATGCGACATCACTACAAGAAAAGACATAGATATAGCAGCTGGTGGTTCTATTATGAAGAAAACTAAAACTGATGCTTACAAAATTATTGATAACACTGCTTCCCACTCACATGAGTGGCACCAAGAAAAAGATATCGTTAGATCATCTAAAGCAGCTAGAGCCGATTCTAGCCATGACTTAGATTTCATTTCTGCAAAGATAGATGCTGTTGAGAGACAAATGGAAAAGATGACTAAAGATATTCACTCAATACGAATTAGTTGTGAGCAGTGTGGAGGACCACATTTGACAAAAGATTGTCTCAGTATTGAATTAACAATGGAACAAAGAGAGAATATTTCATACATAAACCAAAGGCCTGGAAATAATTATCAGAATAATTATCAACCGCCAAGACCAATTTACAATCAAAACCAGAATTATAACCGAAATATTCCATACAACAACCAACAAGGTCCTAGCAATCAACAAGTATCCAATAATAATTACAATCAGCAAAGACCTAATTTTCAAAACAAACCACCACAACAAACCGATGATAAAAAGCCGAATTTAGAATATATGATGACGAAGCTAGTTGAAACTCAAACGCAGTTTTTCACATCTCAGAAACAAACTAATGAACAAAATGCTTAAGCATTTAGAAATCAACAAGCTTCTATTCAAAATCTGGAACAAGAAGTAAGTAACCTAGCAAGGTTAATAGGTGAAAGAAAACCGGGAAGTCTACCTAGTGATACAAATGCTAACCCCCGGAATGAAACAGCTAAAGCCATTACCATAAGAAGTGGTACAACACTTAAACCACCTGAAATACTTGTAACTTCTGATGAAGCTATTCCTACTCCACAAGAACCACAACCTAATCAAGATAAGGAAAAAGAACCGGTAGTTGAGAAGGTTAATGAAGATAACACAGTTAAGGCTAAAGCTTATGTTAAACCATACCAACCACCACTTCCTTACCCGAGTAAAATGAAGAAAGAGAAACTTGAAGCCGAGCAATCCAAATTCTTGGATATGTTTAAACAGATAAATGTAAATCTTCCTTTCATTGATGTGATTTCAGGAATGCCTAGATATGCTAAATTCTTGAAAGATCTAATCTCAAATAGAAAGAAAATGGAAGAACTCTCGGCTGTTACTATGAATGCTAATTGTTCAGCAGTGCTGTTGAATAAGATACCAGAAAAACTATCTGATCCAGGAAGTTTCACAATTCCATGTTTTCTGGGTAGTCTTAGTTCAATAGAAGCATTGGCAGACTTAGGTGCTAGTATAAATTTAATGCCGTATTCACTATACGCTAAACTAGACCTTGGAGAATTGAAACCAACTAGAATAAGCATACAACTAGCCGATAGATCAATAAAATATCCTAGAGGGATAATGGAGAACATGCTAGTTAAAGTTGGTACTTTAGTATTTCCAGTAGATTTTGTTGTTCTAGACATGGAAGAAGATTCTCAAGTTCCTCTCATATTAGGAAGACCATTCTTAAATACGGCTAAAGCAATGATAGACGTGTTCGGTAAAAAATTGACCCTAAGTATAGAGGATGAGAGTATTACCTTTTCAGTTGATAGAGCAATGCAACAACCACAATCTGCAGATGATACATGTTATTATATTCAAACTATAGATGCACATGCAGAATTATTAGAAGAATTTCCAGAATTACAAGGAACAGGAGAATGTTCTTTAGGAGAAGGTAATGAACCAATTGATGAAGCTGAAATGTTAGCTACACTTATAGCTAATGGATATGAACCAACAACAGAAAAAATTCAAATGCTAAAAGAAGAAGACAGATATCGATACAAATCATCGATAGAAGAACCTCCGAAATTAGAGTTAAAGCCACTTCCAAACCATTTGGAATACGCTTATTTACATGGTGAATCTGAATTACCTGTAATAATATCGTCTTCTCTTACTGAAAATGAGAAATCACAACTCATTTCTGTGTTGAAAGCTCATAAACCAGCCATTGCATGGAAGATTCATGATATTAAAGGAATAAGTCCTTCGTATTGCACACATAAAATCCTTATGGAAGAAGGTCATAAAACGTATGTGCAACGCCAACGAAGACCAAATCCTAATATGCAAGATGTAGTTAAAAAAGAAATTATTAAACTGCTAGACGCAGGTCTAATTTATCCAATCTCTGATAGTCCATGGGTAAGCCCAGTTCAATGCGTGCCTAAGAAGGGTGGCATGACTGTCATTACAAATGAGAAAAATGAGCTTATTCCTACTAGGACTGTAATAGGATGGCGTGTGTGTATTGATTATAGAAAATTAAATGACACCACCAGAAAAGATCACTTTCCCTTACCTTTCATTGATCAAATGTTGGAAAGATTAGCCGGAAATAGTTACTATTATTTTCTAGATGGATTTTCTGGATATTTTCAAATTCCAATAGCACCCGAAGATCAAGAGAAAACCACATTCACGTGCCCTTATGGTACTTTTGCTTACAAACGCATGCCATTTGGACTTTGCAACGCCCCTGCAACCCTTCAAAGGTGTATGATGGCGATTTTTCACGACATGATAGAAGAATGCATGGAAGTTTTCATGGATGACTTTTCAGTCTTCGGTGATACATTTGAATCATGTCTAGTTAATCTGGAACGAATGCTTATTAGATGCGAACAATCAAATCTAGTTCTTAATTGGGAGAAATGCCATTTTATGGTTAAAGAAGGCATCGTTCTTGGTCATAAAATTTCAAAAGAAGGAATTGAAGTGGATAGAGCTAAAGTAGATGTAATTACTAAACTTCCACATCCCACCAATGTTAGAGGAGTTAGGAGTTTTCTAGGGCAAGCCGGTTTTTACCGACGTTTCATAAAATATTTTTCTAAAATTGTCACTCCTATGAATAAACTCCTAGAAAAGGATGCCCCATTCATCTTTTCAGATGAGTGTATCAAATCTTTTAATATTCTTAAAGAGAAACTCACTAATGCGCCGATCATGATAACACCAAATTGGAATCTACCATTTGAACTAATGTGCGATGCAAGTGATTTTGCAATGGGAGCCGTTTTAGGACAAAGGATTGAAAAACGATTTCAACCTATATATTATGCTAGTAAGACGTTACAAGGAGCACAAACGAACTATACAACTACTGAAAAAGAACTCCTTGCTATTGTCTTTGCTTTTGACAAATTTCGATCATATCTCGTTCTAGCAAAAACGGTGGTCTATACCGACCATTCTGCTCTTAGATACCTATTTTCAAAACAAGATGCTAAACCAAGATTAATCCGTTGGATCTTACTCTTACAAGAGTTTGATATTGAAATCCGAGATAAAAAAAGGAGCAAAAAATCTCGCCGCTGATCATCTTTCTCGTCTTGAAAATCCCGAATTAGAAGTTCTAAATGAATCGGCCATACAAGACAACTTTCCTGATGAATATCTATTGAAGGTAGATTATAAAGAAATTCCATGGTTTGCAGACTATGCAAACTACTTAGTTTGTGGATTCCTTGAAAAAGGATTATCGTACCAAAAACGAAAGAAATTCTTCAGTGATATAAAACACTATTTTTGGGAAGATCCACATCTGTTTAAAAGTTGTCCCAATGGAATAATACGCCGATGTGTATTTGGAGATGAAGCTAGTAAAATTTTAAACCATTGTCACACATGACCAACAGGAGGGCATTATGGGCCTCAACTAACAGCAAGAAAAGTTTATGATGCTGGATTCTATTGGCCTACAATTTACAAAGACGCACACCTTCTTTGCAAATCCTGTGATGCTTGTCAAAGGGCCGGAAAAATAAGTCAACGTATTGAAATGCCACAAAATGTCATCCAAGTATGTGAAGTATTTGACATTTGGGGTATTGACTTTATGGGTCCATTTCCAAAATCTCATAATAATGTATATATACTCGTAGCCATTGATTATGTATCTAAATGGGTGGAAGCACAAGCTCTCCCAACTAACGATGCACGAGTTGTAGTCAACTTTTTAAAACGTCTTTTTGCAAGGTTTGGAACACCGAAAGCTTTAATAAGTGATCGGGGTACTCATTTCTGTAATAATCAACTTGAGAAAGTTCTTAAAAGATATGGAGTAACTCATAAAATCTCCACCGCATATCATCCACAAACAAGTGGACAAGTTGAAAATACCAACCGAGCTTTAAAACGCATTCTAGAGAAAACCGTAGGATCAAATCCGAAGGAATGGTCCATTAAATTGGAGGATGCACTCTGGGCTTTTAGAACAGCCTACAAAACTCCAATTGCAACCACACCTTTTAGACTTGTTTATGGAAAAGCATGTCATCTTCCAGTAGAAATTGAACACAAAGCATTTTGGGCTTTGAAGACATGTAATCTTGATTTACATGAAGCCGGACGTCTACGATTAAGTCAACTAAACGAATTAGAAGAATTAAGACATGAAGCATATGAAAATTCGTTAATCTATAAAGAAAGAACGAAGAAATGGCATGATAAAAGAATCAGAAGTTCAAAAGAATTTAAAGAAGGAGACAGAGTTCTTCTTTTCAATTCACGATTCAAGCTATTTCCTGGAAAATTGAAATCAAGATGGTCTGGATCATTCATAGTCAAAAGAGTTTTCCCATACGGAACGATAGAATTAATAAATTCAAATGGGATTGAATTTAAAGTTAATGGTCACAGAGTTAAACATTACGTACATGGTCCGATGGAAGAAGACAATGAAGTTAATCACAATTTCGATACCACAGCTAACTAAGTATAGGGGGTTTATGTATTTCTGTTAGAGGTAGATTGTCTGTTTTCGTGTAGTTCTCGAAAATGGAACCCGAACGGTCTTTCCCTAGCAGACCCTAAAGAACTAGTCTTCTCCCCCCATTCTGAATTTTTATTTTTTTTAGGTTTTTACGAAATGAAGACTGCCTGTGAACTAAACCATGGTCTAATGCTACACGCTTTGATCACTAAACGTAATAATGACACACTACCAAGTGAAATAGTATCAGTAATCAGAGAAAGATTGGATGGAGTTAGAAAAGAATCCAGATGCGAAGATAATAAGTTACAATTTGGTAAAGGAAAATCAAAATCCGCAGCGAAAAGAAGAGCACGACACCTAGAAAGATGTCACAAATGCGGAAAATGGTCACATGGAGGTAAATGTTCAAATAATCAAACCTATTCAAATACCGAATTTGTTACTTTATGCAGAGACGGACCGTTCATATGTTTAGAAGAAAAAACACTGAATGCTCGAGGTTACGCCTATGTAGCCATGGAAAACCAATTAAACCGACTATCTTATGAATGGGATAGATCATATAACTAAGAAATCTATTTTACAGGTATGTTTGTACAGTTTTTTTATTTTTATTTTTAACCTTTTGATAATAAACGCTAATTTGTTCGCTATAAAGTATTAAATTGGTATTGAATAAAATTAGGTTTGGCGACCGAAATTATTGATATCATTCAAAAATTTATTACATCACTGCGAAATTTAACGTTTATTCTTAAGGTATAAATATCTTTAATCAATCAACCCAAAATATTTCAAAAATTCGTCATGAGTTAAATTAGGTCATGGAACCGAAATTACTTTACCGAAAAGAGGGGCGCATATTTTTGATAATATTTGATTGATTAAAGTGGGATAAAAAGCCAAAAAGATTTTTAATTTTATTTTTACCATGTTTTTAAAATTAATATATAAATCTTAAATTAATATTGTAAACTTTGTAAAAACAATATATTTAAAATTGTAAAAATTAATATAAGTTTGGTGTGAATTTATAATATGAATTTTTAAATTAAGTTTGGTGTGAATTTTTAATTTTTAAAATATGAATTTTTAATTTTATGCATTTTAAATTGTAAGTTTGGTGTGAATTTTTAATATTAATTTTGAATTTTATATTTAAATTGTGTGAATTTAAAAACAAAAATTTACTTTATCTCATTAAGTTAAAAATATGATTTTTAAAATTCGTCGTAAGTTGAAGACTAGGTCTTTGAACCGAAATTGCTTTACCCAAGGGAGGGACGAGAACTTTTATTATCATTATTTTTAATCTTATTGAATTAAAGTATGCCAAAAACATTAAAAAAACCCCAAAAATCTTAGCTTTTAAAACAATCGCTACAAAAAGACAAATTTTAAAATTTTGTCGAAGGACGGACTAGGACATCGATCCGAAACGACCTCGTCCTAAATAACAAGGGAAACAAAATTTTAAAATTAATTACTTTATTGTTTTAATTAGTATAAGATATATATATATATATATATATATATATATATATATATATATATATATATATATATATATATATATATATAAAATTAAATAAAATACAAACTCCGCGACTCGCGGAGTTTGAAAGGGAAATCCACCGCGACTCACGGAGGATGAAAAATCCAGAAAAAAATATATACTGATCGAACTGATCAGTCCCCAACCCAACACCCACAAAACCTGCGAAATAAACCCGAAAATACTGCGCAAAAACCCGAGAAAACACCCCCAAAATCACAATTTTTAACCGTTAATCATCAAATCTTTTACTAAAATCATGTTGAGAAGGATGCTATCAAGGAATTACTCAAGAAAAACGGTAAATTTCTACACCTAAACACCATTTAATTCGAAAATTAGTGTTCTTGAGCAATTTTATACCCAATTTGATTTTGATGCTTTTTAGTGTAATTATGCTTAAATTGTTTATGTATTATGCTTGTATAACCTAGATTGATGCTATTTAACATGATTAGAAGCCTTAAACTTCAAATTTTGAGTAATCTAGGGTTTGTGTTCTTGAGCAAATTTGGGGCTTTTTGATATAAACAGGTTATGGTTGATTTTTGTCATGAATTGTTGCTAAATTAAGTAGTGTAACAGGTTTAGGTAGTTAAATGATCCAAACTTTAAGCCTAAACATGATTTTGAGAATTAAAGTGGACTTTTTCAAGTCTAAAATTCATGAACTTGATTTTTGAGAGATAATGCCATTTGAAACTTGTTTAATTGCTAGTGATGATTATTTTGACATGTTATTTGAGTTGAATGCTTATGAACTTGGCGAACATTTTCGTATATGCTTATTTGAAAAAGTGTAGATTTGATGAAAATATGAAAATGAGCTTAAGTTTGATATAAATTAATCATGTCATTGTAATTATTTTGATTGATGATTTTGCTGACACTAATGCATATTTGGATGCACAAAAATTGTGTTTGATGTGTTTTGCAGACTGAAAGGGGTGAATCTTCATCCCAAGTTCGCAATGCTCCTGCTGAGAATGCGGAACAACAGGAGGTGGATAACTACTACAAACAAGATATACCTCATCCAGTCATGACATTTTCTGATATGCACTTGGAAGATTTGCACCCGAACCTGAGATTTGACAGACTTTGGATAGATTATCCAAAATACCAAAGGGGTTTGCATACTCTTCATTCTAAAGTTGTTGAGGTACCTAGGGTCATAGAATGGGGACTATTAGAAGCTGTAGAATTAGCCGGGACAATTAGGGAATTACTTGCACAGAGGTATGGTAATTCTACTTTTAACGACTGGGTACGTTTATTCACCATGCGTAGACCTGTATATAAAGTATGGTGTGAAGAATTGTTGTGTAGTATAGAATTAAATGATCGGGTAGCTAGTTTAACCGATCGATCTTTTATTAGATTTTTGTTAGGAGGTTCGATGCGCCACATGTCTTTACTAGACATGACTCAGGCTTTACGTATATATACGCCTGAGGAGTTAGCATCTGCCGATTATAGAGGGTTGATACTAAATGGTAGAAAGATAGATGAAAATTTTGATACACATGGTGTATGGAGTCAAATGACAAGCCATCACCGATTCAAAGGGGGAAATTACTCTTATTTGGATATAGATAGAGCTGAATTAAGAGTAATTCATAGGTTTTTAGCTAATTCGATTACACAAAGAGGTAAGAACAAGGAAAAGGTAAATGAACAGGATTTGTTTTACCATATGTGTATTCGAGACCTACAAAGCGCTGTAAGTATACCTTATTGTGTGGGTTATTATTTATCAGCTATGGTTAGGGGGATGAGACCGCATAGCATAATAGGAGGTGGTATATTTATTACTTTGATTGCTGAATATCTCGGTGTGGATATAAGTCGGGGGGGATTATTAGTCGAAGAACCAGAACCCCGCGATACAATAGGTTTAAATGTATACCAAGGTGCGAAAGTTTTGAAGAGGCGAAATAACGCCGCAGTACAATACCATGGTAGACATCCACAGGTTGAGAGAAACCAACAGCAAGGTAATGTAGGAGGGGGAAATGAAATGCAAGAAATGCAAAGGTTTATAGCTTCACAGGAGTACGAAAATGCTAGACAAAGAGCATTTGAAGATTAGCAAGTTCATCAAAACCAAATCATAGCTTATTGCCAACATATAGGTAGAAACTATATTCCTACTCCAAAGCCCATATTCCCTCCCTGGTCTATATAGATTCAACCACCGTATCCTACGTATAACCCAGCCGAAGCATTTTATAGCACCTATGGTTATGCATGGAACCCCTACTGGTATCAGTATCATCCCTAGTCTACTTAGTTTTATTTATTTTGTAATTTATAATGTTGATACGTTTAATACTTATTTAATATTGTAATAGTTTTTATAATTTTCTAACTTTTATTCTTAGATTTTAATAATTTTTGAATGTGGGGTAATATACCAAACTTCAAAAATATGTATATATGTTTGCAGTTTATCTTATGTACACAACAGGGTAAAACAACGCATTTTCAAAGACTGGCATTAAGTTCAGCAAAAGCAACTAATTTTGACGACAAGATGCAAAATATATGTGAAACAACAACAAGACGGAATGAACAAATGATATGCACCATTTATCATTCAGCAAGCAAACACAAATATGTTTGGAAACTTTGGTAAAATTTAATCATTTTCACACAAATCACCCTCAATAATTTAAATTGTTACTGATTTCTTGCAAATGAGGGCATTGCAAGATCTTAAGTGTGGGAAGGGGTTAAATTATTTCGGATTTTAAAATTTTTACTTTATACACTTGGTTACCATTAGAAATACTAGTAAAGTAGTAGTTGTATTAGAATCTAGTGCTCTCTGATAATAAAGAACAGCCCTAGTCTTATATACTGACTACCCAATTCTAGTAAAAATTTTCAAAATACTCAATTAAATGAACTCAAAATCATGTTTATACATATTTATGAATGATAAAACTAGGTTTTAACACCGAAATTATTGTTACCTCGGAAAGGACATAAATTGATAAACAAACCAAAATGTTAAAATTCATTTAAAATGGAATAGAGGACAATAAAAAGAAAAATAAAAGCCAAGTGTGGGAAAATTCTCCAAGTTATTCAAAACATATGTCACATATTTTTGTACAAATAACTGAAAATACTTTTGCTTTGGACCAAACTAAACTGTTTTACCCGATGAAAGAAAAGAAGAGATGGATCTACACGATGAATCAATTCCATCATTAAAAGGAAGTAAAGTCTTCCGAAAAAGAAACGCGCTTCTTGATTTAGGTCAGGAAGTTGTCGCCCAGACCAGCTGTAGGTTGACGAAAAACCTAGAAAAGTCATCACTAAAATCAGCAGGAAATCCACGGACCTCAGCATTAAACAGGGTCGCCAAGTGGTCAGATTTATCCTAACCATGAGAAGGATTTATCTCGTAAAATGGGGGCACCATGCGAATTAGCTGGATAAGACTAATGAATCAAATCCCCAGAAAGGATAATCTCCTTAAAAGATTAAAAATCAGCTTTTAAGCCTGATATTACTCAATCCTTGAGATTGACCTTAAAGATTGAGAATTACAAACTCATGGAATTCAATGATATCTAAACTCTAGCCTGAACGAGAAAATTTTTTGATCAAAATTACAAACCGATTTGTTTTCTAAAAACCCATTTTCAATGCGTTCATTACCATTGAACGTAAAATCCTAGGAATTCACCTGGAATTCATTAGGTCACCTGAACCAAATCGGGTGTCAACCGTAAGAACGGTGGTTGCATAGCATGGTCAAAGACAGGACCTTGTGCCAAACCTACAAATTATAAGGGTGAGCTTTACTATTGCTCCTACCAAGGATAGTAATTGCGTCTGACACGTTATAGACCATAATTAAAAGCATGTCAGGGGACATTGCCTTAATAGTTGCTTGTTCAATGCTTTCCTTTACAACCCGACGGTAGTTTACCGAAAGGTAATATAGGGGACAAGTAAACTGGATGTGTTGCTTTCCAAATACAAGGTTAGCAAGTGGGTGACACAAAACCATAAGTTTTGAGCTAAAATTTTCAAATCTGAAACCAACCAAACCCACAAAAATATTTTGCAAACACCGGTGAAGGGTTATTCCAGAAAACTTATCTAGGGTAAAAACTAGATTTAATTTTCAAAAGATCAAATGTTTTCATAAAGATCCAATTTCCTTAATGGATCTAAATTTTTATAGTCATGTGGGACTGTAAACCATATCATTACTACCGTTGTGTATACCGCCGTATAAAAATCACTGATGTACAAAGTGTGATGAATAAAGAAGTGATTCTAGTATTTCAAGACTATATTGCTTGAGGACAAGCAACGCTCAAGTGTGGGAATATTTGATAATGCTAAAAACGAACATATATTTCATAGCATTATTCCTCAAGAAAGACAAGCTTTTAGTTGCAATTGTTCTATTTACAAGTAATATTCGTTTAAATATTAAAAGGTGAAGATAAAAGACAGATTCGACGAATTGAAGACGCAAACGACCAAAAAGCTCAAAAGTACAAAATACAATCAAAGAGGTTCCAATTATTGATAAGAAACGTCTCGAAATTACAAGAGTACAAGATTCAAAACGCAAAGTACAAGATATTAAATTGTACGCAAGGACGTTCGAAAATCCGGAACCAGGACCAGAGTCAACTCTCAACGCTGGACGCAACGGACTAAAAATTACAAGTTAACTATGTATATAAATATAATATAATATATAATTAATTATATATATTATATATATATATATATATATATATTATATTATATAATAAACCGTCGGCAGACTAAGATCCAATTTGGAGTGAGCTGGAATTTCAAACTCCGCGACTCGCGGAGTTTGAAGAGCAAAAATGCCGCGAGTCGCGGAGCTCACCTGGACTCAATTCCCTATAAAAGCAAACGCAGTTTGATCGCAAAAACCATAAAATATATATCCATCTCTCTATCCATATACGTAATATTTATATTTATAAATTATATTTTAATTTTAATTTTAATTTTAAATCCTAATAATAAGGGTATGTTAGCAAATGTTGTAAGGGTGTAAGTCGAAATTCTGTCAGTGTAACGCTACGCTATTTTTAATCATTGTAAGTTATGTTCAACCTTTTTAATTTAATGTCTCGTAGCTAAGTTATTATTATGCTTATTTAATCTGAAGTAATCATGATGTTGGGCTAATTACTAAAATTGGGTAATTGGGCTTTGTACCATAATTGAGGTTTGGACAAAAGAACGACACTTGTGGAAATTAGACTATGGGCTATTAATGGGCTTTATATTTGTTTAACTAAATGATAGTTTGTTAATGTTAATATAAAGATTTATAATTGGGCGTCCCTATAAATTACCATATACACTCGATCGGACACGATGGGCGGGGTATTTATATGTACGAATAATCGTTCATTTAACCGGACACGGGAATGGATTAATAGCCACTAGAATAATTAAAACAGGGGTGAAATTATGTACAAGGACACTTGGTATAATTGATAACAAAATATTAAAACCTTGAGTTACACTCAGTCGACATCCTGGTGTAATTATTAAACAAAGTATTAAAATCTTGTTACAGTTTAAGTCCCCAATTAGTTGGAATATTTAACTTCGGGTATAAGGATAATTTGACGAGGACACTCGCACTTTATATTTATGACTGATGGACTGTTATGGACAAAAACCAGGCGGACATATTAAATAATCCAGGACAAAGGACAATTAACCCATGGGCATAAAACTAAAATCAACACGTCAAACATCATGATTACGGAAGTTTAAATAAGCATAATTCTTTTATTTCATATTTAATTTCCTTTATTTTATATTTAATTGCACTTCTAATTATCACATTTTTATTGTTATTGTATTTAATTGCACTTTTAATTATCGTACTTTTTAATTATCGCAAGTTTATTTTATCGCACTTTTATTATTCGCAATTTCATTATCGTTATTTACTTTACGCTTTAAATTAAGTCTTGTATTTATTTATTATTTTACATTTGGTTTTAACTGCGACTAAAGTTTTAAAATCGACAAACCGGTCATTAAACGGTAAAAACCCCCTTTATAATAATAATATTACTTATATATATATTTGTATTTTTATAAAAGTAAACTAATATAGCATTAAGCTTTGTTTAAATATTTTCCCTGTGGAACGAACCGGACTTACTAAAAACTACACTACTGTACGATTAGGTACACTGCCTATAAGTGTTGTAGCAAGGTTTAAGTATATCCATTCTCTAAATAAATAAATATCTTGTGTAAAATTGTATCGTATTTAATAGTATTTCCTGCTAAAAATTAATAGTATTTTATACCCCTTAGCTTTAACTATCATGCTCTTAGAGGACCCGAGTTCACCTGGGAGCGTGAAGATCGGATGAAGAAGAAATACCCACACTTATTTCCAGATGATGCGTCAACACCTCCAACTGCTTGAAATTTCGCGACGAAATTTATTTAACGGGTAGGTACTGTAGTGACCCGAACTTTTCCATGATTATATATTATATGAGATTAATATTTACATGAATAAATGTTTCCAACATGATAAGCAATTAAACTTGTTAAGACTTGATTAATTGAAATGAGTTTTATATAGACAATTGACCATCCAAGTTGACCGGCGATTCACGAACGTTAAAACTTGTAAAAACGAAATGATGATATATATATGGACATATATATGGTTAATATGAGATTATGATAAGTAAGTATCTCACTAAGTATATTACAATGTGTGATATACATAAAAAATGAGATTATTGAATTATGAAGCTCGAAACGATATACATAACGATTATCGTTATAACAACGTCTTACTAAATACATATGAATCATATTAAGATATTGATAAACTATATTTAACATGATAAAATGATAATTATATATATCATTAAGTATGTTAACAATGAACTACATATGTAAAACAAGACTACTAACTTAAGAATTGCGAAACAAGTCATATATGTAACGATTATCGTTGTAACGACATTTTAATGTATATATATCATATTAAGATATATTCATACATTATAATATCATGATAATGTAATAATTTAACATCTCATTAGATATAATAAACAATGGGTTAACAACATTAAATGAGATCGTTAACTTAAAGGTTCAAAACAACACTTACATGTAACGACTAACGATGACTTAACGAGTCAATTAAAATATATATACACGTAGTGTATATAGATGTATTTGTACACTTTTGAAAGACTTCATGACAAATATCAAAGTACTTCTACTTAACAAAATGCTTACAATTGCATTCTCATTCATTTTCATCAACAATTCTACTCGTATATACCCGTATTCGTACTCGTACAATACACAGCTCCTAAATGTATATACTATTGGTATATACACATAATAATTCATCTCTTAGCAGCCCTAGATAGTCAATAAACATGTGAAACCAACCATTTGGCAACTAGCATGAATGATTACACTAAAAATCAAACTAATGGAGCCTATATGACAAGCCCTCATTCACGTTTATCTTCACTCACCACACACTTGCATTTTTCAATTTTCTTTCACTCATTTGATCTCTCTCTTGTTCTATGATTATGTTCTAAGTGTTTTTCATTATCTTCATCAAAATCTACATCAATCTACTCCTAAATCCATACATAAATCAACTTACAAAACAACTACTCAAGAACACTTCAATAACACTTTCAAGTTTGCAAGTGTACTTCCAAGCTTTCTAATCCAATCCAAGTAATCATCCAAGATCAAGAAATCTTTGTTATTTACAGTAGGTTATCTTTCTAAATCAAAGTAATACTCATATTCAAACTTTGATTCAATTTCTATAACTGTAAACTATCTTAATTCGAATAAAAATCTTACTTGAACTTGTTTTCGTGTCATGATTCTACTTCAAGAACTTTCAAGCCATCCAAGATCCTTTGAAGATAGATTAATTTTTTTCACTTCCAGTAGGTTTACCTACTAAACTTGAGGTAGTAATGATGTTCATAACATCATTCAATTCATATATATATATATATATATATATATATATATATATATATATATATATATATATATATATATATATATATATATATATATATATATAACTATCTTATTCGAAGATTTAAACTTGTAATCACTAGAACATAGTTTAGTTAATTCTAAAATTGTTCATAAACAAAGTTAATGCTTCTAACTTAACTTTTAAAATCAACTAAACACATATTCTATATCTATATGATATGCTAACTTAATGATTTAAAACCTGGAAACATGAAGAACACCGTAAAACCGGACATACGCCGTCGTAGTGAAACCGGGGGCTGTTTTGGGTTAGATAATTTAAAACTATGATAAACTTTGATTTAAAAGTTTTCCTTCTGGGAAAATGATTTTTCTTATGAACATGAAACTATATCCAAAAATCATGGTTAAACTCAAAGTGGAAGTATGTTTTTCAAAATGGTCATCAAGACGTCGTTCCTTCGACTGAAATGACTACTTCTTACAAAATTGACTTGTAACCTGTATTTCTGACTATAAACTTATACTTTTTCTGTTTAGTTTCATAAATTTCAGTTCATTATGAAACCATAGCAACTTGAATCACTCAAAACGGATTTAAAACGAAGAAGTTATGGATAAAACAAAATTGGGTAATTTTTCTTGTTGTAGCTACGTGAAATTTGTAACAAATCTATACTGACCATAACTTAACTAACTTATATTGTATTATACATGTACTCTAACATATTATGTAACCTTGATAGACCATAGACACGTATGCAATGTTTTGACATATCATATTGACGTCATCTATATATATTATTTGGAACAACCATAGACACTCTATATGCGTTAATGATCGAGTTAGCTATACAGGGTTGAGGTTGATTCCAAAATAATATATATACTTTGAGTTGTGATCGAGTCCGAGACTTGTATGCACTGGGTTGTGGATTGATTCGATATAATATATATTGATTTATTTCCGTACTACTAACTGTGGACAATTATTTGTGGACTACAAACGTTGGACTATCAACTTAACAAACTTAAATCATTAAAACATAATAAAATATGGTATAATTATATTTCGATCATACTTTGATATATATATATATATATATATATATATATATATATATATATATATATATATATATATATATATATATATATATATATATACATATTTGTTATAGGTTCGTGAATCAACCAGTGGCCAAGTGTTATTTTCTGACGAAGTGTTAATCTGTGAAAGTGAGTTATAGTCCCATTTTTACTATCTAATATTTTGGGATGAGAATACATGCAGTTTTGTAAATGTTTTACAAAAAAGACACAAGTACTTGAAATTACATTCTATGTTGGATTATGAATACCGAATATCACCCTTTTAGCTTGGTAACCTAAGAATTAGGGAACAGACACCCTAATTGATGTGAATCCTAAAGGTAGATCTACGGGCACTAACTCCCCCATACTGGAAAATGGTATGCTTTAGGACTTTGAGTTATTAATACAGATGGATTTCTATTTTGGAGATATTCTATATGCATTTTGTTAATGTCGGTTACCAGGTGTTCAACATATGAATGGTTTTTATGCATTTTGCATGTTATTGAAAAATGGAAATGGAAATCTTGTGGTCTATTATTACGATTTGATAAATATATAGGTTAAACCTATAACTCACCAACACTTTTTTTGACATTTTAAGCATGTTTATTCTCAGGTGATTATTAAGAGCTTCCGCTGTTGCATGCTAAATAAAGACAAGATTGGAGTCTGCATGCTTGTATAATATTGTTTAAAAATTTGCATTCTAAGACTTAAGTTGTTGTGTAATATTATTGTAAACCATTATGTAATGGTCGTGTGAAAATGCTATATTTTAGATTATCATTATTTGATAATCTTTGGAATGTTTTTAAACCTTTATCGATAAAATAAAGGTTATGGTTTGTTTTAAAAATCGAATGCAGTCTTTGAAAAACGTCTCATATAGAGGTCAAAACCTCGCAACGAAATCAATTAATATGAAACGTTTATAAATGATATGAACGGGACATTTCATAATGATCATTTGAAATTTAAGTTCATTGTCAAAAAATTTTATTTTGTTTTCATCAAGTTCCTTTTCTAAACTGATGATGTATTTTTCTAAAACCAAGGTTGGTAAATAGATAATACGCCTTTGACCTTCTGAACTTTCACTCTCATTAAACATCTCAAGTATACTCTCATGTGAAAACGAATTATTCTTTTTCAAGTAAAGGGCATTGATTTTATCATAGATTAGAGCAATTTCTCGTTTCATTTTGATTGATCTTTTAGCCAATGCCTCCTCAATCTCACTGTTTGATGCAAATGTGAGTCATGCGGGTAAGCATATCTTTAAGTATCTACTATCATAAAGACAAGGTTCAGCTTTGGCCACATTGGTCAGAGTAAGGGAATTTTCAAATCCTAGTCCTTTATTCTCACGGTAAGAATCCTTTGGTTGATTCATGAACAGAGTTTGATTAGAGATGTGACCAGCTAATACAACCTTAGCTTCTTCGGTTTTATATGTGATGACCCGGGAATTTTCGACCAAATTTAAACTTAATCTTTATATTAATTTGACACGATAAGCAAAGTCTGTATTGTTGAGTCTCGAAAGTTTTGGAACTATATTCATGTAAACAATTACCCTTTGACTATTCCCGACGATTCACGAACATTGTGTGTAAATAAATATGTAAATAAATATATATAGATATATAAATATAAACATAAGTGTATATATAATAATTTGAATTAATACACTTTAATCATTTAAATAAAAAAAATGTAAAATAATAAATAGAATAATTAAGTATTATTAAAAAGAATAAATATATATGATTCTTGTTAATAATTATAATTATAAAATATAAATATATAAATATTAAGTATGAATGCTATATAATTATCAAATATTACATAATTAATAAATTTTACCATCAATATAGATACAAAGTAATTGCAAGATATATATTGTTGTTATACTAATATTATTATTATTACTTCCATTATTATTATTACTAAAATAGGTATTAATATTAATACCAATATCAGTATCATTAATAAAATTATATGAAATTTGATACAGTTGATTTATTACATTAGTATTAATGTAATTATCATTGTTAATAACATTATTATTATAACTAGTAGTAAAATTTTAATTTTTGTTATTGTGAATTATAGATATATAAAAATTTAGTACCCATTATGATATAATACATATTATATAGTCAAATTATATTTTAGTGCAAGATTGAAAATAATTGTTATATTAGTATGGTTATCATTACTTTTATAGATATTAAAATTTGTATAATTAATAGTATTATTTTTAATACAAAAGATATAAATAAAAATTTGATATGTATAAGTTATTATATTATTATACTTACCATTAATAATATTAATATTATTATAACTAATAAGATTGTATTACCATTATTTTTATGTAATAATATTATTTATCAATTATCATTACAAATTACTTCATTTATATATTTATACTTGTAAAGTATCAAAAAAATTAAAGAATTTAATATATATATACACATATATAAATACAGATTTATATACATGTAAATACAAATACAGATTATATATATATATATATATATATATATATATATATATATATATATATATATATATATATATATATATATATATATATATATATATATATAAATACGGATATAAACACATAAATATATATAGATAATTACGCATTTATAGGATATAAGAATCCAAACCCTTTGCACGTCCCTATCGACACTATACTTGATTTTATCTCTGTCTGCGAATCAAATCCAGTAAGTATCAATTTATAAAACAAACAAAGTAGTAGGAAATCGTACGTCCTTTTATTTTTATTTATTTATTTTTTCTGTTTCTGATTTCAATGGTGTCGGATCAGTTAGACAATCAAACAAATTACATTAGCTGTAATTAGGTCTATTTACACCTATATTACACACTACTAATGCAAATCGATTGACAACAGCAAAAAAATCAGAAATTCAACTTGAAGAACACACCACCTACCTCTGTTTTGACTAATTTTTCCAAAACCTCGAATAGGAGTTAAATTTCAAAATCTGTTAATACAGTTCAATTAGGAATCCTCTGTTAAAACTTTCTGCAAAAACTCAACTCCCAATTCCTCATATCAACTTCTAATTTTGGAGTCAAAGATTAAATTTTAAAAGTCAAACAAATTGTTCATCAAGAAATTCGGATTCGTTTTGATGTCTCAAGTTAAATTGACAATTTTTACAATTTCTAAGAATGATTTGGAAAATATTTCAAGAAGGAATCGAGGTCTCAAACCATTCCAATTTCAAAATTAAATTATTGTTCATATTTTTTTTTTACGAAGTCAGTCAGCCTGTTTCATTTTTTTTTTCTTTTGTTGATTGTTAATTAAAATCAAAATTTCAAGTTGTATACATTACAATATCAAATCCTAAATCAAAATATCATAAAGCTGTTATATTGGTTTTGTTACACTGATCGATCCAATTTTCTGTTAAGAAGAAGGAGATAGAAAACAGATAGATTGAGTTATAAATAATTAAGGGAATATAAATTCAGAAAAACAGTCTCAGTTGGATGGTTATAGGGTTGTTCCCGTGTTCGAGAGGTCACGAGTTCGAGCCTGTCTTATGGCATTTTTTTAGACGGCTGATATGAGGTAGTTTTTTATGTTTTAAAAATTTTATTATTATTATTATTATTATTATTATTATTATTATTATTATTATTATTATTATTATTATTATTATTATTATTATTATTATTATGATTGTTATTGTTATTGTTATGTATTATTAATAATTGTTATTAATTCAAGTATTATTGCTATTATTATTATTATTATCATTATTATTTAGAAATTTTTAGTATTAACATTATTATTATTATAAGTATTACTATTATTGTTAATATTAGTTATTATATTTATTATCATTATTACTAATAAAAGTTATCATTTATTATTACTAACACAATTAAAAATTACAATTATGACTAATATTATTATCATTATCACTAGTATTATTATTAAGTAATAAAATTATTAATATTATCATTTGTATTGTAACATTCATAATATTATTATAAAAATGATACGATTTATTAGTACTTTCATAAATATTAGTATTATTATCATTTTTATATATAGTAGAACTATTATCATTAACATAATTATATTATTAACATTATTATCATTATTTTTATTTTTACCAATATTAACTTAGTATAATTAGAATTACAGTTTTGATAAACAAATGAAATACTTATACATAAATATATTTAACACATACAACATAACAAAGTATTTTTTTTTCTCTTTACATATATAAAACGAATATATTAAACCTAAATATATTATTAATATAAAAATGATATAATTAATAAGTTATATATATACATATAAACTTATTCGATTACGATCATGAGTATTGATAAATATACAAATGATATAGGTTCGTGAATCTGAGGCCAACCTTGCATTGTTCAATATAGTCATATGTATTTTTCCTACAAAATACATTAGGTGAGTTTCATTTGCTCCCTTTTTAAATGCTTTTGCTATATATATATATATATATATATATATATATATATATATATATATATATATATATATATATATATATATATATATATATATATATTTGGGACTGAGAATACATGCGCTGCTTTTATAAATGTTTTACGAAATAGACACAAGTACTTAAAATTACATTCTATGGTTGGATTATTAAACCGAATATCGCCCTTCAAGTCTGGTAACCTAAGAATTTAGGGAAATGGCCCCTGATTGACGCGAATCCTAAAGATAGATCTATGGACCTTGACAAGTCCCATTCGGGGTACGAATGCTTTAGTACTTTGAGATTATTATTATACAGATGAGAGGTTCTGTTTGGGGATATTCTATGCATTAAAGTTAACGTCGGTTACCAGGTGTTCAATCCATATGAATGATATTTTTGTCTCTATGCATGGGACGTATATTTATGAGAAATGAAAATGAAAATCTTGTAGTCTATTAAAATGATTAAAATGATTATTTATGTTAAACTAATGAACTCACCAACCTTTTGGTTGACACTTTAAAGCATGTTTATTCTCAGGTATGAAAGAAATCTTCCGATGTGCATTTGCTCATTTTAAAGATATTACTTGGAGTCATTCATGACATATTTCAAAAGACGTTGCATTCGAGTCGTTGAGTTCATCAAGATTATTATTAAGTCAATTATAGTTGGATATATTATGAAATGGTATGCATGCCGTCAACTTTCGATGTAATGAAAGATTGTATTTTCAAAAACAAATGCAATGTTTGTAAAATGTATCATATAGAGGTCAAGTACCTCACGATGTAATCAACTGTTGTAAATTGTTTATAATCGATATGGACTTCGTTCGGATGGATTAGGAAGGGTCTCTACAGTTGGTATCAGAGCGGTGGTCGTAGCGAACTAGGTCTTGCATTAGTGTGTCTAACTAGGAGTTGTTAGGATGCATTAATGAGTCTGGACTTCGACCTAGTAGTTGTTAGGTTATATTAATGAGTCTGGACTTGAACCTGGTCTGCATGTCAAAAAGTATTGCTTATCATTTCTTGTCGAAAAATCACTTGCTTATCATTCTTAGTCTAGACACATCTTACTGCATTGATTGCATGAATAGTGTATAGACAAATTCATATATTAGCATATCTGCTAATTCATATCTTAGCGTATCTGTTACTTTAGACTTTATTTGACACGTTTCCTGAATTCCCTCCGTAATTTACGGGATCTTCTGTACTATGTATAGGTATTCTATGTAAGTAGAATATCATCCGATCGCCGGAAATCATTTCATATCGCAACATTCTTTATTCAATTGTACGAAATGGAACTCGCCACTAATCCAAGTCCCTCGGATTCCGACATGGAGTCCTACTCAAGCTCCAAAAACAGCGTGACCGGGATGGACCAACCAATCAGCCATCATCTATTCTGGATGAATTGGGGCTGGGTTCGTAGCCTACTTAGTCATTGCAGACAAGAAGAAGGCGATCCCTTTCATCCACCATATTGTCCTCTTGACGAAGAACCTGAAGCACTTACCGGCGAACCTGTCCGAAACACTATTTTCTCTCTCATTTCCAGAGTATCTCGTCACGATCATATACTATACCAAATTCTAGATCTTATTTATCCACTTGTCCGAACCGACAATCACCCCGGTGTAATAGAAGAAATCAACGAGCTTCGCGCTCGGGTAGTGGCATTGGAGAATATGGTACGAAGGTTACAAACACCAGCAGCAGCACCAGCAGCATAAACAGTACCATCATCAGCAGCACCAACATCATAACCAGTAACACCTCAACATTACAATCTGTACCTCGAACATCAACGTCATACGCACCATATATACCAAGGAGAACCAACAACAATGAACGATGAAGTATTGATCCATAACTTCATTAATATTCTGCGAAGAAGAAATATTCTGCGAAGAAGAAATATTCTGCGAAGAATATGTGGTTTCTAAAAGTTTTAGAGATTACTTATTTTAGCTCAAACCGAAAAGCAAATGAGATTAATATCATAATTAACTCATTAAATCCATGATTACATCTGAAGAAAATATATATGTATATATATTTTCATAAAGATTGTAATTAAAAATTCTTTCATACAAACTGTTAATGGTGAAAATATTTTAACGGGTAGGTAATACCCGAGGAATATTTAGATTTCACATTAATAAGTTATAATGTACATTCTTCGAATCTGATTCAACAGTCATTTACTATCTTACTTACAACCACCGATATACATATCCGTTCACCGCAGAATAACCATTTTCATACAATTTCATATTTGAATTTTGATCTATCAGAATCCAACAAGTGGCATAATGAAGAAAAATTGGACAAAATAAAATTTGTTAAAAACAAACGAATTAACTATGAGAAATTCTGTTAAGAATCCACGCTAACAAAATCCTAGCTAACTGTTCCTAGCTAACTGTTAATTCAGCATTACCTTTTAATTATCGCAATTTATTTATCGCATTTTATTTATCGTAATTTTAATTCTCGCAATTTTATTTATCGTCATTTAATTTCTGTATTTATTTTACGCACTTTAAATATCGGGACACGTATACAAGGTTTTGACATATCATATCGACGCATATATATATATTATTTGGAATAACCATAGACACTCTATATGCAGTAATGATAGAGTTCTCTATATAGGGTTGAGGTTGATTCTATAATAATATATATACTTTGAGTTGTGATCGAGTCTGAGACATGTACATGGGTCACGATACGTATTAATTAATTCGAATATTATATATTAAATTATATATGAATTATTGGACTGTTAACTGTGGATTATCGACTGTGGACTAATGACATTGGATAATTAAAATGAATTAAAATATTGATTATAACATATGAAACTAAACATTTCTTCAAGTTTGCCACTTGAGTTCATCTTAAACCTCATTTGTATCCTGACGATTCCAATTTGCGTTCAAACCTTTCATAATTCTTGAAAATACCTCAATCGAGAGAATGAACCAACTGCATCTCATCTACGGAAGAAAAGATTTATGCAAATAGTTATGTATCTGAAAAACTCTCAGAAACTGAGTAAACATTTAACACGTAGCTGTGCTAATTCCCTTAGCGTTATTATTACCGAAAATAACTTTGCAACTCCTGTTCGAGATAGCCAGTTTTGTCACAGCTCCAACAAGTCAACTTCAACTTTTCAACCGAATTAGCTTTATTATAAACTTGATATATATGCGTGCTCTTTATTTGTTACCAGAGAACCTTTTATATTCCATCATATTACCAGCAAATGTACCAACAACCACGTTGCTCCTTGGTTCAAATCTCTCCGACAAATCACTATATTTATCTATTGAAATCTCATCATGTACTCATCCGCATCTTGTAACAAGAATTGCCATACCAATTATCGGGAATCAACAAATCTGTATTGTGAGTCTCGCAATGTTTCCACATCGACAGTTATATGTATCCATACAACATTTATCTCTTAGAACTATGATCTTCCATTCTGAAATTCTGAAAAGCACCTAGTCTGCGAATTAATACTCTGAATTTTGAAAAGTTGTGAAATGTCCCGTTCTTATTGATTAAAAACGTTCCATATTAATTGATTTCGTTGCGAGGTTTTGACCTCTATATGAGACATTTTTCAAAGACTGCATTCATTTTTAAAACAAACCATAACCTTTATTTCATAGATAAAGGTTTTAAAAAGCTTTACGTAGATTATCAAATAATGATAATCTAAAATATCCTGTTTACACACGACCATTACATAATGGTTTACAATACAAATATGTTACAACAAAATAAGTTTCTTGAATGCAGTTTTACGCAATATCATACAAGCATGGGCTCCAAATCTCGTCCTTATTTAAGTATGCGACAGCGGAAGCTCTTAAAAATCACCTGAGAATAAACATGCTTAAAACGTCAACAAAAATGTTGGTGAGTTATAGGTTTAACCTATATATATCAAATCATAATAATAGACCACAAGATTTCATATTTCAATACACATCCCATACATAGAGATAAAAAATCATTCATATGGTGAACACCTGGTAACCGACATTAACAAGATGCATATATAAGAATATCCCCATCATTCCGGGACACCCTTCGGATATGATATAAATTTCGAAGTACTAAAGCATCCGGTACTTTGGATGGGGTTTGTTAGGCCCAATAGATCTATCTTTAGGATTCGCGTCAATTAGGGTGTCTGTTCCCTAATTCTTAGATTACCAGACTTAATAAAAAGGGGCATATTCGATTTCGATAATTCAACCATAGAATGTAGTTTCACGTACTTGTGTCTATTTTGTAAATCATTTATAAAACCTGCATGTATTCTCATCCCAAAAATATTAGATTTTAAAAGTGGGACTATAGCTCACTTTCACAGATTTTTACTTCGTCGGGAAGTAAGACTTGGCCACTGGTTGATTCACGAACCTATAACAATATATACATATATATCAAAGTATGTTCAAAATATATTTACAGCACTTTTAATATATTTTGATGTTTTAAGTTTATTAAGTCAGCTGTCCTCGTTAGTAACCTACAACTAGTTGTCCACAGTTAGATGTACAGAAATAAATCGATAAATATTATCTTGAATCAATCCACGACCCAGTGTATACGTATCTCAGTATTGATCACAACTCAAACTATATATATTTTGAAATCAACCTCAACCCTGTATAGCTAACTCCAACATTCACATATAGAGTGTCTATGGTTGTTCCGAAATATATATAGAAGTGTCGACATGATAGGTCGGAACATTGTATACATGTCTATGGTATCTCAAGATTACATAATATACAATACAAGTTGATTAAGTTATGGTTGGAATAGATTTGTTACCAATTTTCACGTAGCTAAAATGAGAAAAATTATCCAATCTTGTTTTACCCATAACTTCTTCATTTTAAATCCGTTTTGAGTAAATCAAATTGCTATGGTTTCATATTGAACTCTATTTTATGAATCTAAACATAATATAGGTTTATAGCCGGAAAAATAAGTTACAATTCGTTTTTGTAAAGGTAGTCATTTCAGTCGAAAGAACGACGTCTAGATGACCATTTTAGAAAACATACTTCCACTTTGAGTTTAACCATAATTTTTCGATACAGTTTCATGTTCATAATAAAAATCATTTTCTTAGAATAACAACTTTTAAATCAAAGTTTATCATAGTTTTTAATTAACTAACCCAAAACAGCCCGCGGTGTTACTACGACGGCGTATATCCGGTTTTACGGTGTTTTTCGTGTTTCCAGGTTTTAAATCATTAAGTTAGCATATCATATAGATATAGAACATGTGTTTATTTGATTTTAAAAGTCAAGTTAGAAGGATTAACTTTTGTTTGTGAACAAGTTTAGAATTAACTAAACTATGTTCTAGTGATTACAAGTTTAAACCTTCGAATAAGATAGCTTTATATGTATGAATCGAATGATGTTATGAACATCATTACTACCTTAAGTTCCTTGGATAAACCTACTGGAAAAGAGAAAAATGGATCTAGCTTCAACGGATCCTTGGATGGCTCGAAGTTCTTGAAGCAGAATCATGACACGAAAACAAGTTCAAGTAAGATCATCACTTGAAATAAGATTGTTATAGTTATAGAAATTGAACCAAAGTTTGAATATGATTATTACCTTGTATTAGAATGATAACCTACTGTAAGAAACAAATATTTCTTGAGGTTGGATGATCACCTTACAAGATTGGAAGTGAGCTAGCAAACTTGAAAGTATTCTTGATTTTATGTAACTAGAACTTGTAGAATATATGAAGAACACTTAGAACTTGAAGATAGAACTTGAGAGAGATCAATTAGATGAAGAAAATTGAAGACTGAAAGTGTTTGTAGGTGTTTTTGGTCGTTGGTGTATGGATTAGATATAAAGGATATGTAATTTTGTTTTCATGTAAATAAGTCATGAATGATTACTCATATTTTTGTAATTTTATGAGATATTTCATGCTAGTTGCCAAATGATGGTTCCCACATGTGTTAGGTGACTCACATGGGATGCTAAGAGCTGATCGTTGGAGTGTATATACCAATAGTACATACATCTAAAAGCTGTGTATTGTACGAGTACGAATACGGGTGCATACGAGTAGAATTATTGATGATACTGAACGAGGATGTAATTGTAAGCATTTTTGTTAAGTAGAAGTATTTTGATAAGTATATTGAAGTCTTTCAAAAGTGTATAAATACATATTAAAACAGTACATGTATATACATTTTAACTGAGTCGTTAAGTCATCGTTAGTCGTTACATGTAAGTGTTGTTTTGAAACCTTTAGGTTAACGATCTTGTTAAATGTTGTTAACCCAATGTTTATAATATCAAATGAGATTTTAAATTATTATATTATCATGATATTATCATGTATGAATATCTCTTAATATGATATATATACATTAAATGTCTTTACAACGATAATCGTTACATATATGTCTCGTTTAAAAATCATTAAGTTAGTAGTCTTATTTTTACATATGTAGTTCATTGTTAATATACTTAATGATATGTTTACTTATCATAGTATCATGTTAACTATATATATATCCATATATATGTCATCATATAGTTTTTACAAGTTTTAACGTTCGTGAATCACCGGTCAATTTGGGTGGTCAATTGTCTATATGAAACATATTTCAATTAATCAAGTCTTAACAAGTTTGATTGCTTAACATGTTGGAAATATTTAATCATGTAAATATCAATCTCAATTAATATATATAAACATAGAAAAGTTCGGGTCACTACAGTACCTACCCGTTAAATAAATTTCGTCCCGAAATTTTAAGTTGTTGAAGGTGTTGACGAATCTTCTGGAAATAGATGCGGGTATTTCTTCTTCATCTGATCTTCACGCTCCCAGGTGAACTCGGGTCCTCTACGAGCATTCCATCGAACCTTAACAATTGGTATCTTGTTTTGCTTAAGTCTTTTAACCTCACGATCCATTATTTCGACGGGTTCTTCGATGAATTGAAGTTTTTCGTTGATTTGGATTTCATCTAACGGAATAGTGAGATCTTCTTTAGCAAAACATTTCTTCAAATTCGAGACGTGGAAAGTGTTATGTACAGCCGCGAGTTGTTGAGGTAACTCAAGTCGGTAAGCTACTGGTCCGACACGATCAATAATCTTGAATGGTCCAATATACCTTGGATTTAATTTCCCTCGTTTACCAAATCGAACAACGCCTTTCCAAGGTGCAACTTTAAGCATGACCATCTCTCCAATTGCAAATTCTATATCTTTTCTTATAATGTCAGTGTAGCTCTTTTGTCGACTTTGGGCGGTTTTCAACCGTTGTTGAATTTGGATGATCTTCTCGGTAGTTTTTTGTATAATCTCCGGACCCGTAATCTGTCTATCCCCCACTTCACTCCAACAAATTGGAGACCTGCACTTTCTACCATAAATTGCTTCAAATGGCGCCATCTCAATGCTTGAATGGTAGCTGTTGTTGTAGGAAAATTCTGCTAACGGTAGATGTCGATCCCAACTGTTTCCGAAATCAATAACACATGCTCGTAGCATGTCTTCAAGCATTTGTATCGTCCTTTCGCTCTGCCCATCAGTTTGTGGATGATAGGCAGTACTCATATCTAGACGAGTTCCTAATGCTTGCTGTAATGTCTGTCAGAATCTTGAAATAAATCTGCCATCCCTATCAGAGATAATAGAGATTGGTATTCCATGTCTGGAGACGACTTCCTTCAAATACAGTCGTGCTAACTTCTCCATCTTGTCATCTTCTCTTATTGGCAGGAAGTGTGCTGATTTGGTGAGACGATCAACTATTACCCAAATAGTATCAAAACCACTTGCAGTCCTTGGCAATTTAGTGATGAAATCCATGGTAATGTTTTCCCATTTCCATTCCGGGATTTCGGGTTGTTGAAGTAGACCTGATGGTTTCTGATGCTTAGCTTTGACCTTAGAACACGTCAAACATTCTCCTACATATTTAGCAACATCGGCTTTCATACCCGGCCACCAAAAATGTTTCTTGAGATCCTTGTACATCTTCCCCGTTCCAGGATGTATTGAGTATCTGGTTTTATGAGCTTCTCTAAGTACCATTTCTCTCATATCTCCAAATTTTGGTACCCAAATCCTTTCAGCCCTATACCGGGTTCCGTCTTCCCGAATATTAAGATGCTTCTCCGATCCTTTGGGTATTTCATCCTTTAAATTTCCCTCTTTTAAAACTCCTTGTTGTGCCTCCTTTATTTGAGTAGTAAGGTTATTATGAATCATTATATTCATAGATTTTACTCGAATGGGTTCTCTGTCCTTCCTGCTCAAGGCATCGGCTACCACATTTGCCTTCCCCGGGTGGTAACGAATCTCAAAGTCATAATCATTCAACAATTCAATCCACCTACGCTGCCTCATATTCAGTTGTTTCTGATTAAATATGTGTTGAAGACTTTTGTGGTCGGTATATATAATACTTTTGACGCCATATAAGTAGTGCCTCCAAGTCTTTAATGCAAAAACAACCGCGCCTAATTCCAAATCATGCGTCGTATAATTTTGTTCGTGAATCTTCAATTGTCTAGACGCATAAGCAATCACCTTCGTTCGTTGCATTAATACACAACCGAGACCTTGCTTTGATGCGTCACAATAAATCACAAAATCATCATTCCCTTCAGGCAATGACAATATAGGTGCCGTAGTTAGCTTTTTCTTCAATAACTGAACGCTTTCTCTTGTTCATCATTCCATTCAAATTTCTTCCCTTTATGCGTTAATGCAGTCAAGGGTTTTGCTATTCTGAAAAAGTCTTGGATGAACCTTCTGTAGTAACCAGCTAGTCCTAAAAACTGGCGTATGTGTTTCGGAGTTTTCGGGGTCTCCCACTTTTCAACAGTTTCTATCTTTGCCGGATCCACCTTAATACCTTCTTTGTTCACTATGTGACCGAGGAATTGAACTTCTTCCAACCAAAATGCACACTTTGAAAACTTAGCGTACAATTCTTCCTTCCTCAATACTTCTAACACCTTTCTCAAATGTTCACCGTGTTCTTGGTCATTCTTTGAGTAAATAAGTATGTCATCAATGAAAACAATGACAAACTTGTCAAGGTATGGTCCACACACTCGGTTCATAAGGTCCATGAACACAGCTGGTGCATTAGTTAAACCAAACGGCATGACCATAAACTCGTAATGACCGTAACGTGTTCTGAAAGCAGTCTTTGGAATATCATCTTCTTTCACCCGCATTTGATGATACCCGAAACGTAAGTCAATCTTTGAATAAATAGACGAGCCTTGTAGTTGATCAAATAAGTCATCGATTCTCGGTAGTGGGTAGCGGTTCTTGATGGTAAGTTTGTTCAACTCTCGGTAGTCGATACACAACCTGAATGTACCATCTTTCTTCTTGACAAACAAAACAGGAGCTCCCCACGGTGATGTGCTTGGTCGAATGAAACCACGCTCTAAAAGTTCTTGTAATTGGCTTTGCAGTTCTTTCATCTCGTTGGGTGCGAGTCTGTAAGGAGCACGAGCTATTGGTGCAGCTCCTGGTACAAGATCTATTTGAAATTCAACGGATCGATGTGGGGGTAATCCCGGTAATTCTTTCGGAAAAACATCGGGAAATTCTTTTGCAATGGGAACATCATTGATGCTCTTTTCTTCAGTTTTAATTTTCTCGACGTGTGCTAGAACAGCATAGTAACCTTTTCTTATTAGTTTTTATGCCTTCAAATTACTAATTAGATGTAGCTTCGTGTTGCCCTTTTCTCCGTACACCATTAAGGGTTTTCCTTTTTCTCGTATAATGCGAATTGCATTTTTGTAACAAACGATCTCTGCTTTCACTTCTTTCAACCAGTCCATACCGATTATCACATCAAAACTCCCTAACTCTACTGGTTTCAAATCAATCTTAAATGTTTCGCTAACTAGTTTAATTTCTCGATTCCGACATATATTATCTGCTGAAATTAATTTACCATTTGCTAATTTGAGTAAAAATTTACTATCCAAAGGCGTCAATGGACAACTTAATATAGCACAAAAGTCTCTACTCATATAGCTTCTATCCGTACCCGAATCAAATAAAACGTAAGCAGATTTATTGTCAATAAGAAACGTACCCGTAACAAGCTCCGGGTCTTCCTGTGCCTCTGCCGCATTAATATTGAAAACTCTTCCGCGGCCTTGTCCATTCGTGTTCTCCTGGTTCGGGCAATTTCTAATAATGTGGCCCGGTTTTCCACATTTATAACAAACTACATTGGCATAACTTGCTCTGACACTACTTGCTCCGCCATTATTCGTTCCGACACCATTTGTTCATTTCGTTCTATTAACCCCTGGTCCGTAGACCTCACACTTCGCCGCGCTATGACCATTTCTTTTACACTTGTTGCAAAATTTGGTGCAGAACCCCGAGTGATACTTTTCACACCTTTGGCATAGCTGCTTCTGATTGTTGTTGTTGTTACGGTTATTATTGTTGTTGGGATGATTGTTGTAGTTGCTGTTGTTGTTGTTGTTGTTGTTGTTGTTGTTGTTGTTGGGCCGTTTGTTGTAGTTGCGATTGATGTTGCGATTGTTGGGATAATTGTTGCGATTATTGTTGTAATTGCTGTTGTTGTTGTATTGGTGATTCTTATCACCATTTTCCTCCCACTTTCTTTTGACTTGCTTCACATTGGCCTCTTCAGCAGTCTGTTCTTTAATTCTTTCTTCAATCTGGTTCACTAGTTTGTGAGCCATTCTACATGCCTGTTGTATGGAGGCGGGCTCGTGTGAACTTATATCTTCTTGGATTCTTTCCGGTAATCCTTTCACAAACGCGTCGATCTTCTCTTCCTTATCTTCGAATGCTCCTGGACACAATAGGCACAATTCTGTGAATCGTCTTTCGTACGTGGTAATATCAAATCCTTGGGTTCGTAACCCTCTAAGTTCTGTCTTGAGCTTATTGACCTCAGTTCTGGGACGGTACTTCTCGTTCATCAAGTGCTTGAATGCTGACCACGGTAGTGCGTATGCATCGTCTTGTCCCACTTGCTCTAGATAGGTATTCCACCATGTTAACGCAGAACCTGTGAAGGTATGCGTAGCATACTTCACTTTGTCCTCTTCAGTACACTTACTTATGGCAAACACCGATTCGACCTTCTCGGTCCACCGTTTCAATCCGATCGGTCCTTCGGTTCCATCAAATTCCAAAGGTTTGCAGGCAGTGAATTCTTTGTAGGTGCATCCTACACGATTTCCTGTACTGCTAGATCTAAGGTTATTGTTGGTATGTAGCGCAGCCTATACTGCGGCTATGTTTGAAGCTAGAAAAGTACGGAATTCCTCTTCATTCATATTCACGGTGTGTCGAGTAGTCGGTGCCATTTCCTTCAAAATAGTCAAATGGAACAAGTTAATCATACAGAATATTAAGAGTAGTTAATAGTATTTCGTAGCATAATATGAACTCATTTATAAAAGCTTTTTCTTCATATTAGCGTTTTATAAGTTTAAATTCGGGTAGTACCTACCCGTTAAATTCATACTTAGTAGCTAATATACAATTCAACTACTACAATTCTATATGAAAAACTGATTATAATAATATTTCGTGTTCAAACTTGTACACAATATTTTACAAACTTACAATACCGCTTATTTTACATATAGCATGAAATATAGCACACAATAAATTTGATACAAGATGGTTGTGAAGATAATTCTAGCTAGTACACAAGTCGTTCAGCAAAGGCAATAAAGACACGTAATTCATACGTCCAGAAACAAGTCATGCATTCTGGTTTTACTAGGATTACTTCCCATCCTTGGTCTTGTGGAACATTACCGTTATGGCCGTTGATAAGACAGCGTGTTGTAACGTCATCAAAGGGACGAGGGTTACGTAATGTCCAACAGTCCCGTAACAATCTAAAAACCTCATTTCTTACCCCAATTACCGACTCCGTCACTTGTGGGAACGTTTTGTTTAATAGTTGTAGCCCGATGTTCTTGTTCTCACTTTGGTGAGAAGCGAACATTACTAATCCGTAAGCATAACATGCTTCTTTATGTTGCATGTTAGCCACTTTTTCTAAATCACGAAGTCCAATATTTCAGATATATTGAGTCAAAATAATTTCTTAACCCATTGCGTAAAATAGCATTTGGGTTCCCTGCAATATATGCGTCAAAGTAAACACATCGTAACTTATGGATTTTCCAATGTGATATCCCCCATCTTTCGAACGAAAGCCTTTTATAAACCAAGGCATTCTTGGAACGTTCTTCGAATGTCTTACAAACTGATCTCGCCTTAAATAGTTGTGCCGAAGAATTCTGAACGACTCTAGACAAGATTTCATCAATCATGTCTCCGGGTAGGTCTCTTAAAATATTGGGTTGTCTATCCATTTTGTGTTTTTATACTGTAAAATAGACAAGAGTTAGATTCAAAAAAAAAAATACTTATTAATACAAGCAATTTTTACATATATCATAAAGCATAAGCACACTATATTACATATATTACACCACACGAATACAACTATCTTATTCCGACTCGCTTGTTTCTTCTTCTTCGGTTTTGGTTCGTTTTTCCAAGTTTCTAGGGATATATGATGTTCCCCTAATACGAGCCGTCGTTTTCCACATTGGTTTAGAAAAACCCGGTGGTTTAGAGGTTCCCGGGTCATTGTTACAACTTAAGGACTTCGGGGGTTGACGATACATATAAAGTTCATCGAGGTTGGAATTAGATTTCTCTATTTTTATGCCCTTTCCCTTATTATTTTCTTTTGCCTTTTTAAATTCAGTTGGGGTAATTTCTATAACATCATCGGAATTCTCGTCGGAATCCGATTCATCGGAGAATTGGTAATCCTCCCAATATTTTGCTTCCTTGGCGGAAACACCATTGACCATAATTAACCTTGGTCTGTTGGTTGAGGATTTTCTTTTACTTAACCGTTTTATTATTTCCCCCACCGGTTCTATTTCTTCATCCGGTTCCGATTCTTCTTCCGGTTCCGATTCTTCTTCCTGTTCCGACTCTTCTTCCGGTTCCTCATCGGGAACTTGTGAATCAGTCCACGAATCATTCCAATTTACATTTAACTCTTCATTATTATTAGGTGAGTCAATGAGACTTGTTCTAGAGGTAGACATCTATCACATAATATCAAATGCGTTAAGAGATTAATATATCACATAATATTCACATGTTAAAAATATATAGTTTCCAACAAAATTTGTTAAGCAATCATTTTTCAAGTAAACACGGTCAAAGTCCAGACTCACTAATGCATCCTAACAAACTCGATAAGACACACTAATGCAAAATTCTGGTTCTCTAAGACTAACGCTCGGATACCAACTGAAATGTCCCGTTCTTATTGATTAAAAACGTTCCATATTAATTGATTTCGTTGCGAGGTTTTGACCTCTATATGAGACATTTTTCAAAGACTGCATTCATTTTTAAAACAAACCATAACCTTTATTTCATAGATAAAGGTTTTAAAAAGCTTTACGTAGATTATCAAATAATGATAATCTAAAATATCCTGTTTACACACGACCATTACATAATGGTTTACAATACAAATATGTTACAACAAAATAAATTTCTTGAATGCAGTTTTTACACAATATCATACAAGCATGGACTCCAAATCTCGTCCTTATTTAAGTATGCGACAGCGAAAGCTCTTAATAATCACCTGAGAATAAACATGCTTAAAACGTCATCAAAAATGTTGGTGAGTTATAGGTTTAACCTATATATATCAAATCATAATAATAGACCACAAGATTTCATATTTCAATACACATCCCATACATAGAGATAAAAAATCATTCATATGGTGAACACATGGTAACCGACATTAACAAGATGTATATATAAGAATATCCCCATCATTCCGGGACACCCTTCGGATATGATATAAATTTTGAAGTACTAAAGCATCCGGTACTTTGGATGGGGTTTGTTAGGCCCAATAGATCTATCTTTAGGATTCGCGTCAATTAGGGTGTCTGTTCCCTAATTCTTAGATTACCAGACTTAATAAAAAGGGGCATATTCGATTTCGATAATTCAACCATAGAATGTAGTTTCACGTACTTGTGTCTATTTTGTAAATCATTTATAAAACCTGCATTTATTCTCATCCCAAAAATATTAGATTTTAAAAGTGGGACTATAACTCACTTTCACAGATTTTTACTTCGTCGGTAAGTAAGACTTGGCCACTGGTTGATTCACGAACCTATAACAATATATACATATATATCAAAGTATGTTCAAAATATATTTACAACACTTTTAATATATTTTGATGTTTTAAGTTTATTAAGTCAGCTGTCCTCGTTAGTAACCTACAACTAGTTGTCCACAGTTAGATGTACAGAAATAAATCGATAAATATTATCTTGAATCAATCCACGACCCAGTGTATACGTATCTCAGTATTGATCACAACTCAAACTATATATATTTTGGAATCAACCTCAACCCTGTATAGCTAACTCCAACATTCACATATAGAGTGTCTATGGTTGTTCCGAAATATATATAGATGTGTCGACATGATAGGTCGGAACATTGTATACGTGTCTATGGTATCTCAAGATTACATAATATACAATACAAGTTGATTAAGTTATGGTTGGAATAGATTTGTTACCAATTTTCACTTAGCTAAAATGGGAAAAATTATCCAATCTTGTTTTACCCATAACTTCTTCATTTTAAATCCGTTTTGAGTGAATCAAATTGCTATGGTTTCATATTAAACTCTATTTTATGAATCTAAACAGAATATAGGTTTATATTCGGAAAAATAAGTTACAAGTTGTTTTTGTAAAGGTAGTCATTTCAGTCGAAAGAACGACGTCTAGATGACCATTTTAGAAAACATACTTCCACTTTGAGTTTAACCATAATTTTTGGATATAGTTTCATGTTCATAATAAAAATCATTTTCTTAGAATAACAACTTTTAAATCAAAGTTTATCATAGTTTTTAATTAACTAACCCAAAACAGCCCGCGGTGTTACTACGACGGCGTAAATCCGGTTTTACGGTGTTTTTTGTGTTTCCAGGTTTTAAATCATTAAGTTAGCATATCATATAGATATAGAACATGTGTTTAGTTGATTTTAAAAGTCAAGTTAGAAGGATTAACTTTTGTTTGCGAACAAGTTTAGAATTAACTAAACTATGTTCTAGTGATTACAAGTTTAAACCTTCTAATAAGATAGCTTTATATGTATGAATCGAATGATGTTCTGAACATCATTACTACCTTAAGTTCCTTGGATAAACCTACTGGAAAAGAGAAAAATGGATCTAGCTTCAACGGATCCTTGGATGGCTCAAAGTTCTTGAAGCAGAATCATGACACGAAAACAAGTTCAAGTAAGATCATCACTTGAAATAAGATTGTTATAGTTATAGAAATTGAACCAAAGTTTGAATATGATTATTACCTTGTATTAGAATGATAACCTACTGTAAGAAACAAAGATTTCTTGAGGTTGGATGATCACCTTACAAGATTGGAAGTGAGCTAGCAAACTTGAAAGTATTCTTGATTTTATGTAACTAGAATTTTGTAGAATATATGAAGAACACTTAGAACTTGAAGATAGAACTTGAGAGAGATCAATTAGATGAATAAAATTGAAGAATGAAAGTGTTTGTAGGTGTTTTTGGTCGTTGGTGTATGGATTAGATATAAAGGATATGTAATTTTGTTTTCATGTAAATAAGTCATGAATGATTACTCATATTTTTGTAATTTTATGAGATATTTCATGCTAGTTGCCAAATGATGGTTCCCACATGTGTTAGGTGACTCACATGGGCTGCTAAGAGCTGATCATTGGAGTGTATATACCAATAGTACATACATCTAAAAGCTGTGTATTGTCCGAGTACGAATATGGGTGCATACGAGTAGAATTGTTGATGAAACTGAACGAGGATGTAATTGTAAGCATTTTTGTTAAGTAGAAGTATTTTGATAAGTATATTGAAGTCTTTCAAAAGTTTATAAATACATATTAAAACACTACATGTATATACATTTTAACTGAGTCGTTAAGTCATCGTTAGTCGTTACATGTAAGTGTTGTTTTGAAACCTTTAGGTTAACGATCTTGTTAAATGTTGTTAACCCAATGTTTATAATATCAAATGAGATTTTAAATTATTATATTATCATGATATTATCATGCATGAATATCTCTTAATATGATATATATACATTAAATGTCTTTACAACGATAATCGTTACATATATGTCTCGTTTAAAAATCATTAAGTTAGTAGTCTTGTTTTTACATATGTAGTTCATTGTTAATATACTTAATGATATGTTTACTTATCATAGTATCATGTTAACTATATATATATCCATATATATGTCATCATATAGTTTTTACAAGTTTTAACGTTCGTGAATCACCGGTCAACTTGGGTGGTCAATTGTCTATATGAAACATATTTCAATTAATCAAGTCTTAACAAGTTTGATTGCTTAACATGTTGGAAATATTTAATCATGTAAATATCAATCTCAATTAATATATATAAACATGGAAAAATTCGGGTCACTACAAGTTGAACGTAGCAACAGAAACTGTAAACGACCTCAACAGCCAACAGTTGATGATAAAGAATTGTATGTTGGCAAAGCTCAGAAAAAGTTTGAACTGAAAAACTGATTGGGAAAACTACGAAGGAGTCTCTGAACAAATCACAAGGACTAAACTTGTGCATTAAGAATCCTGATGATTCTGTTTCTGATGAAATCTTTAGCGAATACCTTGCTTCTGACTCCAAACTCTTGCGGACAAATTTTCTTCACCATTCTTCGATATTAGAAATTCCAAGATATCATCGTATCTTTCATTATAAATATCCTCCATATTTCTGAAGATATTTTCATAACTATTCTTATCTGAATCATTAATCTATTAGTGCTATCAGTGTTACATCATATAGAAACTGTTAGTTTCTATATTCTGTAAACTTTCGAGCTTAAAATATGAATGTTATTGAAGTAATGTTGGGAACTGATGCATGAGTTAGTATAATATAATGACACTTGATCAACGTAATTATATTACAGTAAGTCATGCTGAGTTTCTAATGGGACATGATGATTCACAGATCATAACATCATCATGTGCCATGTTACATGACTCTTTCATTCTGCTTAACTTCTGAACATATCAAGAAAGTATATTCTTGATAGTTCTATTCTCAATGATTCTAATAATTTGACAAATCAAATCGTACGATTTCGTTCTTTCTTGGTTAGAACATTAAGTTCATTCGGAACTCCATACCTACAAATTATGGACCAATACTTGCGAAAAGAAAACAAAAGCATGAAGCTCCGAAATAGAAAGGGGGTATAAATCGCAGCAAATAATAGAGAGCATTAACTGTGGATGACAATGATTATAGGACACAGAAGCAGGAACATCGAAATATAAAGGAAAATATAAAGCCCAATAACAACACAGAAATTACAAACCGTGGATATTAATACGAATACCAATATAAAGACACGGTATAATTAAGAATAGTATCAGCCCAAGGTAATAGTAGAAGTAAACAGATTTTTTCTGGTGAAAGATTTAAAAGAAGGATGACAGAAATGATAATTAGAAAAAATATCAAGGATTAGAAATGGATTAAGCATTTTCATAATCTTTTGGATGTACGAAATAAGAAAGAAAATATAGGAATGGTGAGAATAGTGGAACGGAAAAAGTTTAATTTATAATGGAAATATCAGACAGAGTAATCGAGGCAGATCACCGTATTTAATTATAGAGATCTTAATTTCCTTATTCGTCGAAGAATCAAATCTTTTAGATTTCGAAGATTTTCTTTATATCCCTTGAATTCCGGAATTCAACCAAGATGACGTCAAAAGTTAAGACGAACCTTATTTTCTAAATTCAACCATGACTAGTCAAAAGTATGATGAAACTTATCTTTCTCATTTCACTATTTTGTGATAGCTTCATTAATACTCCTCTAATAATCGAATTGTTTTATCCATATTATTCTATGATGATAAAACTCTATATATCAACTTGTATTCGTCATGAAAACATTATTATCGTTAACCATGACGACCTCACTCAAATTTCGGGACGAAATTTCTTTAACGGGTAGGTACTGTGATGACCCGGGAATTTCCGACCAAATTTAAACTTAATCTTTATATTAATTCGACACGATAAGCAAAGTCTGTATTTTTGAGTCTCAAAAGTTTTGGAACTATATTCATGTAAACAATTACCATTTGACTATTCCCGACGATTCACGAACATTGCGTGTAAATAAATATGTAAATAAATATATATAGATATATAAATATAAACATAAGTGTATATATAATAATTGGAATTAATACACTTTAATCATTTAAATAAATAAAAATGTAAAATAATAAATAGAATAATTAAGTATTATTAAAAAGAATAAATATATATGATTCTTGTTATTAATTATAATTATAAAATATAAATATATAAATATTAAGTATGAATGCTATATAATTATCAAATATTACAAAATTAATAAATTTTACCATCAATATAGATACAAAGTAATTGCAAGATATATATATTGTTGTTATACTAATATTATTATTATTACTTCCATTATTATTATTACTAAAATAGGTATTAATATTAATACCAATATCAGTATCATTAATAAAATTATATGAAATTTGATACGGTTGATTTATTACATTAGTATTAATGTAATTATCATTGTTAATAACATTATTATTATAACTAGAAGTAAAATTTTAATTTTTGTTATTGTGAATTATAGATATATAAAAATTTAGTACCCATTATGATATAATACATATTATATAGTCATATTATATTTTAGTGCAAGATTGAAAATAATTGTTATATTAGTATGGTTATTATTACTTTTATAGATATTAAAATTTGTATAATTAATAGTATTATTTTTAATACAAAAGATATAAATAAAAATTTGATATGTATAAGTTATTATATTATTATACTTACCATTAATAATATTAATATTATTATAACTAATAAGATTGTATTACCATTATTTTTATGTAATAATATTATTTATCAATTATCATTACAAATTACTTCATTTATATATTTATACTTGTAAAGTATCAAAAAAATTAAAGAATTTAATATATATACGCATATATAAATATAGATTTATATACATGTAAATACAAATACAGATTTTATATATATATATATATATATATATATATATATATATATATATATATATATATATATATATATATATATATATATATATATATATATATATGTATATATATATATATATATATATAGATAATTACGCATTTATGGGATATAAGAATCCAAACCCTTTGCACGACCCTATCGACACTATTCTTGATTTTATCTCTGTCTGTGAATAAAATCCAGTTAGTATCAATTTATAAAACAAACAAAGTAGTAGGAAATCGTACGTCCTTTTATTTTTATTTATTCTTTTTTTTCTGTTTCTGATTTCAATGGTGTCGGATCAATTAGGCAATCAAAGAAATTACATTAGCTGTAATTAGGTCAGTTAACACCTATATGACACACTACTAATGCAAATCGATTGATAATAGCAAAAAAATCAGAAATTCAACTTTAAGAACACACCACGTACCTCTGTTTTGACTAATTTTTCCAAAAACCTCGAATACGAGTTAAATTTCAAAATCTGTTAATACAGTTCTATTAGGAATCCTCTGTTAAAACTTTCTGTAAAAACTCAACACCCAATTCCTCATATCAACTTCTAATTTTGGAGTCAAAGATTAAATTTTAAAAGTCAAACAAATTATTCATCAAGAAATTTGGATTCGTTTTGATGTCTCAAGTTAAATTGACAATTTTTACAGTTTCTAAGAATGATTTGGAAAATATTTCAAGAAGGAATCGAGGTCTCAAACCATTCCAATTTCAAAATCAAATTATTGTTCATATTTTTTTTTACGAAGTAAGTCAGCCTGTTTCATTTTTTTTTTTTTGTTGATTGTTAATTAAAATCAAAATTTCAAGTTGTATACATTGCGATATCAAATCCTAAATCAAAATATCATAAAGCTGTTAAGTTTTGTTACACTGATAGATCCAATTTTCTGTTAAGAAGAAGGAGATAGAAAACAGATAGATTGAGTTATAAATAATTAAGGGAATACAAATTCAGAAAAACAGGCGCAGTTGGATGGTTATAGGGTTGTTCAAGTGTTCGAGAGGTCACGAGTTCAAGCCTGTCTTATGGCATTTTTTTAGACGGCTGATAAGAGGTAGTTTTTTTGTTTTAAAATTTTTATTATTATTATTATTATTATTATTATTATTATTATTATTATTATTATTATTATTATTATTATTATTATTATTATTATTATTATTATTATTATTATTATTATTATTATTATTATTATTGTTATTGTTATTGTTATTGTTATTGTTATTGTTATGTATTATTAATAATTGTTATTAATTCAAGTGTTATTGCTATTATTATTATTAGCATTATTATTTAGAAATTTTTAGTATTAACATTATTATTATTATAAGTATTACTATTATTGTTAATATTAGTTATTATATTTATTATCATTATTACTAATAAAAGTTATCATTTATTATTACTAACACAATTAAAAATTATAATTATGACTACTATTATTATCATTATCACTAGTATTATTATTAAGTAATAAAATTATTAATATTATCATTTGTATTGTAACATTGATAATATTATTATAAAAATGATACGATTTATTAGTACTTTCATAAATATTAGTATTATTATCATTTTTATATATAGTAGAACTATTATCATTAACATAATTATATTATTAACATTATTATCATTATTTTTATTTTTACCAATATTAACTTAGTATAATTAGAATTACGGTTTTGATAAACAAATGAAATATATATAAATAAATATATTTAACACATACAACATAATAAAGTATTTTTTTTTTCTCTTTACATATATAAAACGAATATATTAAACCTAAATATATTATTAATATAAAAATGATATAATTAATAAGTTATATATATACATATAAACTTATTCGATTACGATTATGAGTATTGATAAATATACAAATGATATAGGTTCGTGAATCTGAGGCCAACCCTGCATTGTTCAATATAGTCATATGTATTTTTATTACAAAATACATTAGGTGAGTTTCATTTGCTCCATTTTTAAATGCTTTTGCTATATATATATTTTTGGGACTGAGAATACATGCGCTGCTTTTATAAATGTTTTACGAAATAGACACAAGTACTTAAAATTACATTCTATGGTTGGATTATTAAACCGAATATCGCCCTTCAAGTCTGGTAACCTAAGAATTTAGGGAAATGGCCCCTGATTGACGCGAATCCTAAAGATAGATCTATGGACCTTGACAAGTCCCATTCGGGGTACGAATGCTTTAGTACTTCGAGATTATTATTATACAGATGAGAGGTTCTGTTTGGGGATATTCTATGCATTAAAGTTAACGTCGGTTACCATGTGTTCAATCCATATGAATGATATTTTTGTCTCTATGCATGGGACGTATATTTATGAGAAATGAAAATGAAAATCTTGTGGTCTATTAAAATGATGGAAATGATTATTTATGTTAAACTAATGAACTCACCAACCTTTTGGTTGACACTTTAAAGCATGTTTATTCTCAGGTATGAAAGAAATCATCCGCTATGCATTTGCTCATTTTAAAGATATTACTTGGAGTCATTCATGACATATTTTAAAAGAAGTTGCATTCGAGTCGTTGAGTTCATCAAGATTATTATTAAGTCAATTATAGTTGGATATATTATGAAATGGTATGCATGCCGTCAACTTTCGATGTAATGAAAGATTGTCTTTTCAAAAACAAATGCAATGTTTGTAAAATGTATCATATAGAGGTCAAGTACCTTGCGATGTAATCAACTGTTGTAAATCGTTTATAATCGATATGGACTTCGTCCGGATGGATTAGGACGGGTCTCTACATTATATAGTTTTTCTTCAAATTGACCTAGACGAGTTTGAAGCTCTAGGTTATTTGCAGCTAGTTTAGAACATTCAGAGGTTTTCTTAGCATGGTCACACAAAGGTTCTCTTATCTTTTCCTCTAAAGTTTCTAGAGGGGTTTTCTTAGAGTCAGTGAGTTTCTTAATTTCTTTTTCTGCATTATCAATTTTCTCACTAAGAACTTCATTCCTTAACTTAAAGTCTGTTCTTTCTATACGTAGAGGTTTCACACTAGTTTCTAGCTCTTTTAGTTGTGCTACCTTTTCAGCTAGATCCTTCTGAAGGTTCATGTATGCATTGTTTGACACTTTGTTTTTCAATTCAGCTTTTAACCTATGGTTCTCATTTTGTAGTCCACTAATTTAACTAGCAAAAGATCTGAGGTCTTTACTCATTTTAGCAAAGTTGTCAATATACATATCAGGCAATTCATGAAATACTCTATCTTCATTACTAGGGACAGGTTCAGTTCTAATGGACACATTTAGTTGGACAGGTGGGTCAGTGTGTTGAGGATTAGGAGTTTCAAAAGGAGCATACAATACATCAAATATAAATTTAGAATTGTTATGTACAGATTTATAATATTCATGAGTTACATCAGTGTAAAGTTGTACCTCTTCCTCAACATCGAAAGAAATGTGATCAGGTGCACGGGACATGTTGGTTAGCTTGACCACATTGGCACATTCTAGCTCCTGTTCACTGTCTGACCAGTTTAGCTAAACATCATCGGAGGCTTTGAGAACCTTTCCCTTTTCAGCATCTTGTGCTAGTAACATCTTTTTTTTGTAGCACTCATCATCTTTTCGTTTGGGTAGTCTGCATTCTAGTGCAAAGTGACCTTTTTTACCACAGTTGAAACACACATCATCGGAGTCCTTGTTGTCAGGGACTCAAAACTGGGTTGTTGAGGTTTCTGGACTTTTGTAGTACGAGGAGATGGAAGAAGTTCTGTTGTTTATGTTTTTGTTAAAACTGCCAGATGATCTCCTGAGACTTAGCTGCTTGCTAAACATTGCGGCAGCTTTGACAAGATCTCAATGTTCTTCATCAACATCAGAGTATGTATCTTTGTCGGATGACATGGTCTGCTTTGCTTTGAATGAGTTGGAGCGGCTGGAAGCAGCTTTGCTAGAACTTCTGTTCACATACAGAGCCATATGATCATTCGTTCCAGCAGGGTTTGTTTTAGAGTTAAGGACAGCTTGAACATCAGGTTGGTTGTTCATAAGTTTACCGACAACTTCATGACTGTTGTAATTCTTGGTGTTCATAGCAGCACGGAAGTTGTTTCCATATGGTGTCCAGGTTGCATTCAGGTTTTTTCGGGAATTTCATGTTCAGCTCCTGGTTTCTTTTATTCACTCCCACTTTCTTCAGCTCATTGATGACTTCACAGAAGTGTTTGTAGCAGTCTTTCAGCAATTCATCAGGCTTCTGGTGATAATCCTCATACAGAGCGAGAGCAATATTAAGTTTTGTATGGTCGGATTGGATGTATCCTTCCCGTTGACGAGTGATTTCATCCATAAGTTCTTTTCCGGATTTCAGGGAGCTGACGGATTTGTACATGTCAAGGGGGAGAGCTTGCATAATGAATGTCCTTGAGTCAACGTCGGGTTGAGCTCTCTTGGCTTATTCACCATGGAGTTCATAAGGTTTCAGGGGAACCCCATTTTCATGGTGAGGAAAGATCTTTGGGCCATTGAGATAGGAGTCCCAAAGATTCTTGGTCTATTCTCCCTTTCCATCAATGAAGTTGTCAAATCTTCCTTTCCATTCGTCGAATAGTGCCTCAAACAGCATGGGTGGACGGGTATCTGAGCCCATGACCAAAGCATCACGGTTTGCAGTTGCTATCTTAACTAAGAATGGAAATAGAGTGGTGCAAGAGAGTAGAGGTTTAAATGAGATTGTCAAGTTAAGATTTTGAACAGTGAGGGTCAAGGTTTTCGATTAGTGAAATTAGGGTTTTGGTTTATAACAGCCTTTATGAAACAGGGTGGTTTTTGAGCAAAGCCAAATTTCAAATCAACTGAGGTGTTTGAGCAGGGATTGGTTTTCAGACAAGAAAACAGTTTGTTTATGAAAAGGGAATGTTTTCGAGCAGGACAGGTATTCGAGCAAAAACTTAGATTTCGAGCAGGCAAGATATTAGAGCAGTAAACTAGTTTTCGAGCAGGCAAAGTATTCGAGCCCAATCCTAATTCTAGAGCAGTTAAATATTCGAGCACTAACCTAATTTTCGAACAGACCAACTAGGGTTTCAAACAAAATCAAGCCTTCAAAACAAGGTGGTTATCGAGCAAAACCAAATTTTCTGGACAGCAAAGTTTTCGATCACAAAAGGACTAAAGTCATGGTTTTCATGCAGGCCCTCGAGCACTGTTCAAGTTTTCGAGCAACCTTATGTTTTCGTGCAAGGTTTTTGTGCAGAGTAGAAACCAGTTTTTTAGACACTTTATAAAAATTAGACATTGTTTTTGAACAAATGTCCAAGATTTCACACTGTTTTCGAGCAAATGTCTCAAGTTTCAAACTGTTTTCGAGCACTGTTCATGTTTTACAAAGTTTTCGAGCCTTTTTAGCTGAGAATTAATAGTCAGATTTTTGTTCAAACGTTTAAGGGTTTGAATTCTTCGATTAAAAACGACTTAGCACGTGAGTTCTTACACAAGTACGAGACTTATGCACAAAAGGACAAGTCCTTTGTCCTTTATGACATAAATCAAGGGATTATGTCAAGGATATGTCCTTTTCAAACTAAATACAATCGAGTAAAAGGAATTTCGGTGGGTATTGTCCAAAAGTCCAAAGTTTGGAGCCAAATCTCAGTCAATAAGTCAACGAAATGAGTCACAAATTCAAGATTTTTGAGCATATCACTTAGGGTTTTACTGTTATCAGTGAAACCCAAGTGGTTTTCGAGTAAATTTGAACACAGATGGGGGTTTTCGAGCGAGCTATATGTGACAGAAAACACAAGTTTTTTTATTTTAAGACTGATTTAAACAAGATTTGATGGCAAAATCTTTATGAATCAAGTAGATTTAACACCTTTTAAGCATCCTTAACACATATAGAGCAAGTTTGGACTAGCATTATTCGATTAAACCATGTTTTAAGCACCAAAATGTTAAGAAACTAAGCATAGTAGGAGAAACATGTTCTTTAGCACATGAATATGATATCTACACTAGTTTTAACAAAATTTATCATGTAACACTATCATTATTAACATGTACATCGTTTTAAACAGTAATAGCATGTTAAAAATCTTTACAACACTTCATAAAATCAACATAATAGAGAGATTTTCAAGTTTTCATACATAAACCATTTCACACATTTAACAAAGTGCAATTTTAAAACTTAGATTAAGGTTTATTTAAGCAAAATTAACAGATTATAAGCACCTAGGTTCGATGTAATTGACAAAACAAGCAGAAAAATGATATACAAGTTGAGTTATCGTGATACCTAAACCGAAGAACACACAAACCTTCAAAACATGAATCAAGAGGCTTCCATCCTTGGATCTACAAGCAAGATAGCAAGTCCCGCTCTGATACCAATTTTTAGTCCCTTTGGAGCCTTTACCGGGTTTTGTTGGTAATTATGTGGGTTAGAGGTATTAGTTAGTATGAACACTTGAGAGAGAATAAGATAGATATGGAAGTGTAAAATAGATATCTAGTTCACAAAATGGTGGGGAGGTTGTTTATATATGACAACCTCCCTAGTTACATGCCTTACAATAGTTACCATGGTAAATTAAGGTAAATACAAGATATTACAATACTAAAACCGTACGCCATTACATAAATACATAAACTAATGTCAACACATGTCTTACGATAGGGCGGTAGGACCAGTGTAGTGAATACAAGGTCACTACCTATTCATGAGTCAGCATTCCATTATCTCGGCAAAGTAACTAGCGAAATCATAGTATGCACTTGCTTTCACCTTTTCTAAAATTAAAATTTTTATCACATTTACTTTATTTTATCAGATAAGCTAGAAAACCCAAAATTAGGTAATATACAACTACTCCTTCAATTTAGGATTATCTTAAGTTATAATTATAGGTTCGATTCTACTGATCTCCTAAAAATTCGACCCTATGTCATACTTCCCTTACTCACCATAATAAGGAGTAGTACGATTTAGGCCCTGCTAAATATAAATTTAAAACTATTGTTTCACCTCCCGATAGCTGATTCTGAAGCCTTGCGGCCTAACGACACCGCTTAAAAAAAGTGTCTGTTTCGGTCATATCAGAAGGAAGCAAGTTTTTGGCGCTGCTGCCAGGGAACTTTTCATGACCCCTCCTAATCCATCTGTACGAATACATTACATTTGGTTACATCGCGAGGTACTTGACCTCTATATGATACTTTTTTACAAACATTGCATTCGTTTTTAAAAGACAAACTTTCTTTACATTGAAAGTTGACGGCATGCATACCATATCATAATATATCCAACTATAATTGACTTAGTAATAATCTTGATAAACTCAACGACTCGAATGCAACGTCTTTTGAAATATGTCATGAATGACTCCAAGTAATATCTCTAAAATGAGCAAATGCACAGCGGAAGATTTCTTTCATACCCGAGAATAAACATGCTTTCAAGTGTCAACCAAAAGGTTGGTGAGTTCATTAGTTTAACATAAATAATCATTTCCATCATTTTAATAGACCACAAGAATTTTATTTCCAGTTCTCATAGATATACGTCCCATGCATAGAGACAAAAATCATTCATATAGTGAACACCTGGTAACCGACCTTAACAAGATGCATATAGAATATCCCCTATCATTTCGGGAATCCCTTCGGACATGATGAATTCGAAGTACTAAAGCATCTGGTACTTTGGATGGGGCTCGTTGGGCCCAATAGATCTATCTTTAGGATTCGCGTCAATTAGGGTGTCTGTTCCCTAATTCTTAGATTACCAGACTAAAAAGGGGCATATTCGGTTTAATAATTCAACCATAGAATGTAGTTTCGATTACTTGTGTCTATTTCGTAAAACAGTTATAAAAGCAGCGCATGTATTCTCAGTCCCAAAAATATATATTGCAAAAGCATTTAAAAAAGGATCAAATGAAACTCACATACTGTATTTTGTAGTAAAAATACATATGACGTCATTAAACAAGTGTAGGGTTGACCTCGGATTCACGAACCTATATCAGTTATGTATATTAAAACATGTAATCACAATCCAACAACTTATATATATATATATATATATATATATATATATATATATATATATATATATATATATATATATATATATATATATATATATATATATATATATATTACTTATTTTATTTTAGTGATATAATTGTTAATCCAAATGTTATATATATATATATATGGATATTGTGTTATATTATCATAAATAATAACAATTAACAGTATATTAGGTAATATTAATATAGTTATATGTAAAATATATATATATATATATATATATATATATATATATATATATATATATATATATATATATATATATATATATATATATATATATATATATATATATATTATATATATCATTTTTTGGTTAATAATGTCACTAAAAATAATACTACTAATAATAAGAGTAATAATAATAATTCTAGTAATAATACTAATGATAGTTTTAAAAATGATACTTTTTAATAGTCATGATAATAATAATAGTAATAGTGATAATAATAATAATGATAATAATAATTATAATAATAATAATAATAATAATAATAATAATAATAATAATAATAATAATAATAATAATAATAATAATAATAATAATAATTTTAATAATAATAATAATAATAATAATAATAATAATAATAATAATAATAATCTTAATAATCTTAATGATAATACTAATAATATTATTAATGATATTATTAGTAATAATATTAATGATATTAATAACGGTACTTAATAATTTATCTAAATCATAACTTAAATCTAATATTAATCATTTTCTTAATAATATTTGTATTTATAACTTTTATTTTTATAATCTTAACTTCATTAAATCTTAACATTTATAATAATAATAATAATAATAATAATAATAATAATAATAATAATAATAATAATAATAATAATAATAATAATAATAATAATAATAATAATAATAATAGAGATAACCACCTCAAAGAATTTGGTCTAAAAATAATGCCCATGCCCGGGCTCGAACCCGAGATCTCTCGGTCTAACACAACACGCCTAAACTTCTGTCTTTCTGTTATCTTCCTCATTTAAATCACAGCCCAAATATATTTACCCTAATATATGTAACTGTCTGCTTCTCTTTCTCCTTTTTCTAAAAAAAAATGTCATAGTGCAGGCTCGAACCTGTGACCTTCTGAATAACGCAAACCCCACACTCGTCACTAACCATTGCTCTACTCAATACCTTCTTGAATTATTTCACAGGTTTAATTACTTAAATTCGAATTTTCTATTACTCTTCTCTTCTAAACCCAAATATAAATTTCACAGCTATTTTGATTCATCACCATTTTATCATATAACATTCTCATCATCATCATTCTAAATAATAATCATAGTCGTGATTCATAATCATAATTATAGATCATAACCCTAATTATAAATCATAATCATATCATATTCATCATTATCAATGACCATAATTCTTCAACCTTTCTCATCATCGAATCGTTTATCATCGTCATTCATCAACTATTATCATCATTAACTTGTAATTTCTTCCTTGCTCGAATCAGAATAGAAACCAGAAGTAGAAGGCTGACGTCGGTGATGTTGAGGGTTTTTGTTTGTGGTTCGACAAGTTAGTGGTAAACAGAAACTTGGATCAGCAGCCCACGAATTTAATCTTGGCCCATATTGTAAGTAAAAGCCCAACGCCTATGATACTTGATAATTTGAATCGGCAAAGTGAGAAAAGAAAAAAAAATAACTGGCACCCACTAGTCTTCCTTGGATACCCATTGATTTATTATTATAAGTTACACCTTTTTAGAAAGCAAAAGGGTATAACAACTCTTTAAACAATGCATGTACTCCAGTTGTTTATCACGTTACATGTTTCAACCCATGTTCCCATATCCTTTTCAATTCGTGTTGCTCAACGGTTCACAGCAAATTAGTCGTGGTTGTTTATAGTTGCAGCAGGATTGATCTTCGAATGAAAATAATGGTGGCAATTATGTGGTTGTTGATGATGAAGGTGGTGGTGCTTAATGTTTGTTCACGAAGAGAATTTGAGAGGAGAGGATAAAAGAAAGAGGGTGATGGTGGTGAGGTAGAAGAGAAGAAGGGTGGTGACGGTTTCAAGTGGGTTTCTTGGTGGTTTAAATTAAAATATGGAATTGAGTTTGGTGTTGGTTCGATGGTTGTAGCAGGTGGGTCACGAAAGTTGCTCAAGGTGAAAAGGAGGAGTAACAGTTAGTGAGTAACGATGGTGTTGTTTAAGTTGCAAAACAGAAAGCAAGCAATACACGAGGGAGAGAGGAGTTAGTAGGGATGATTTGATCAGTTTTTGTTTGTATAGAGAATTCAATTTCAATCGGGTACATATTAAACAGACAGGAAGGACGGGTAGATAATATTTGATGTTGATACACAACAAATTTTGATACTTTATCAGTTTAAAAATCAAAAATTTTGGTATTTGTTAAATGGATCGAATCTTGATTGTAGGAGCTGAGTGTGATGTTTAACAAAATAGAAGACAGAGACAAAATCAAATAAAGCAGGATCGTACTATATAATTGATTTGAATAAAATACACAAACTTTATTCTATAATTAATATTAATTAATATTAATAAAAATAATAATATTACTTTTAATATTTTAAGAATATGATAATAATAATTATTCTAATGATAATAATCATAGTATTATTTATAGATTAATAACAATGATACATAAAAAATAATGATAATAATAATAAAAATGTTAATTTTTAATAATAATAATAATACTAATGGTCTTAATAATAATTATCATTATAATCTAATAATAATATTAGTAAAGAGATCAAATTAAATGTACCATTTTTCATATTTATATATCCTTTATCGAAAATAACAATATAATTACCACTGGTATTAATATTAACAATAATATTATCAAATTAGTAATCTCAATAATAAATGTAATAATATAATAATATGATAATAAGTTGCATCTCAATAATAATAATAAATTGTAATAATAATGATTCTTAATGGTATTGGTAATAATAAAAATATACAATTACTTGTTTTAAATTTTTTGTCAAAGTATTATATATTAAGATAATTGATATTTTTATAACTATTGATATTTATTTTAATGAATATAATAAAAGTAATAATGGCAAACATTCACATAATAACTAAATCACTTAATTTTTAATTAATATATTTAATTTATAATATATAAGTAATTACATGTATAGTTATTTACATTTACATTTCTATTTACGATTTAAGGTTCGTGAATCGTCGAGAATGGTCATAAGGGTAATTGATTTCATGAATATCATTTCAAAACTTTTGAGACTCAATATTACAGACTTTGCTTATCGTGTCGAGATCATATAAGAATGAAGTTTAAATTTGGTCAGAAATTTTTGGGTCGTCACAGAACTGGTATCAGACAATACTGCTTCTAGCAAACCTTTTGCAAGCATTTAGTGGTATCTAAGAAAGACAATTATACACGGACTTGGTTGTTAGATTTTTTGAACAATCGCCAATTATATTGGGACCAAAAGGATCCTGCCTCTCCGTAGTCAATCTAGCCACTGGGTTTGTTGAATAGTTCGTGCGAAGCTCTGTTATCGAAATACCATGGAATCAGTAGCAAGAACCAAAAACATAATTAGAATTAGGATAATTACCTTTGATTACCTTAGATTACCTTAGATTACCTTAGATTACCTTAGATTACCTTAGACTACCTTATATTACTTTAGACTACCTTAGATTAAGATCACTCTAGTTTACTTTAGACTAAATTAGGAACATAGCATATCTACCTAAGATTTAAAAAAGAGGGCATTCTTAGTGTATGACCCAAACCCGATCTAGACTAGGGCCGTTGTTATTAGTACCTCATCCAGACACCATAATCTCTAAAGCACGCAAAGAAGAACGAATTAGAAACCGAAAGGCTTTACGATTCCCAGAGATCCAAGGACACTCGTTCGAGTTAAAGCATCACATTATACAGCTCATCCAAAATGGCTGTCAATTTCATGGACTACCGAATAACGATCCAAATTATCACCTAGATAAATTCATATCTCTTTCGAACTCCTATAAGCTGTTAGGGATTGGAAGGTATAGTCCGGCTATACTTGTGTGACACCGCAATTTTTTTTTTTTTTAAATACGTGGCGGAAATATTTATTTATTTATTACCAAATACACTATATCAGTGTCACGTGACAACATCACAAAATACATGTTTTAAACATAAGAGACGTAATTACATTCGGTTTACAAAGGTACACGGTTCATATTCTAAAAGACCACATCAGAGTTAACCATGTCAAACATAACATTAGCATGCCCCGTCTTCTCCCAAAAGCATTATCTACAAAGCTACAACCTGCAGGGAGGAGATGGAGGGGATTTAGCACGAAGCTAAGTGAGTACGACTACCTACAGGCCATAGCATATAGAAGTGTTATACTAATCATGTCACAAAAAGCTAACACAAAAACATCACCCAAGTGCCATCTATAGAGACTCTGGCGGCTCGGCCAAACCATTTACCACCAGCTGATCGGAATGGGGTTTACCAGAAGTTCCTCCACCACCGTATGTATATACATAATCCACACGCGACGGACGCGTCATTCACATATATATACACCATGATTGTCTAGGCAACCACATGAGGAACCCAACCCGCAGGTTGATCTCTCCTACCGAGGCAACCACACAATAGGGACGCACTGGGATCCAACAGACAAGCATCAACTAACATGCAGTCATCACAACTTACTAACTAACTGTATCAGTAAGTATAACTAACAAGCATGGCAGTCATAATATAACATGCTACTCTATACTATATTCCACAGTTAGTCCCACTCACCGATTACTAGCAAATGAGAAGGTGTTCAGCTATCTAATCACTGAACCTTCTCTTTCTCCTTTTCTCCTGAGAAAGACATATATACAAGTTAGTTATAATGTCTCGATAATAACTGACAATAAAACAATAACACCAAATACCAACACTTAAGCACATAACAACTGACCCATCAACCGTACGAGTAACACTCTCACTCGTACATTTGAGAACACTCAACCGTACGGGTGACAAATTACTCATACGTTTGGTCTATGACCATACATCATACAGTGACTAATCTGACCCGTACGGTTCACCACACGAGTGATCGGTGACTCGTACGAGTCACATCTCAACCGTACGTATCATCATAATCAAATCATAAGTTTCCATCACTACTCACTCGCACGGTTCACCACACGGGTGACTATCTCAACCGTACGAGTGAAGGCTCACTCGTGCGAGTGATGAAGAACATTAACAGCAACTATTTAATAGAGTTTCAACCAACATAAACACCAATTCATATAGTAAGTTAACACATATCATCATATATTCACTATATAATAAGCCTACATCATAAATTCGGTCAATAACGACACCAAACGAGTACAGAACAGGACATACACAATAAAATCCCTTTTTCTGACCAAAATAAATTTGATATAGTTTCTTAAAACCTTATCATTAGATAGTAAACTTTAAGATGAGTCCAACGATAGATTATTCGTTGAAAACGGAGTTACGGTTAGAAAGTTACAGCCTTTTCAAGTTTACCAAAAACTGACCAGTGCTCACTCTCGTGGGAGAGACCTCACTCGTGCGAGTGAGTCATCAACCGCGCGGTTAAGCCTCAAACACGTGGTCACACGTGTAGTGACCCGAACTTTTCCATGTTTATATATATTAATTGAGATTGATATTTACATGATTAAATGTTTCCAACATGTTAAGCAATCAAACTTGTTAAGACTTGATTAATTGAAATATGTTTCATATAGACAATTGACCACCCAAGTTGACCGGTGATTCACGAACGTTAAAACTTGTAAAAACTATATGATGACATATATATGGATATATATATATAGTTAACATGATACTATGATAAGTAAACATATCATTAAGTATATTAACAATGAACTACATATGTAAAAACAAGACTACTAACTTAATGATTTTTAAACGAGACATATATGTAACGATTATCGTTGTAAAGACATTTAATGTATATATATCATATTAAGAGATATTCATACATGATAATATCATGATAATATAATAATTTAAAATCTCATTTGATATTATAAACATTGGGTTAACAACATTTAACAAGATCGTTAACCTAAAGGTTTTAAAACAACACTTACATGTAACGACTAACGATGACTTAACGACTCAGTTAAAATGTATATACATGTAGTGTTTTAATATGTATTTATACACTTTTGAAAGACTTCAATACACTTATCAAAATACTTCTACTTAACAAAAATGCTTACAATTACATCCTCGTTCAGTTTCATCAACAATTCTACTCGTATGCACCCGTATTCGTACTCGTACAATACACAGCTTTTAGATGTATGTACTATTGGTATATACACTCCAATGATCAGCTCTTAGCAGCCCATGTGAGTCACCTAACACATGTGGGAACCATCATTTGGCAACTAACATGAAATATCTCATAAAATTACAAAAATATGAGTAATCATTCATGACTTATTTACATGAAAACAAAATTACATATCCTTTATATCTAATCCATACACCAACGACTAAAAACACCTACAAACACTTTCATTCTTCAATTTTCTTCATCTAATTGATCTCTCTCAAGTTCTATCTTCAAGTTCTAAGTGTTCTTCATATATTCTACAAGTTCTAGTTACATAAAATCAAGAATACTTTCAAGTTTGCTAGCTCACTTCAAATCTTGTAAGGTGATCATCCAACCTCAAGAAATCTTTGTTTCTTACAGTAGGTTATCATTCTAATACAAGGTAATAATCATATTCAAACTTTGGTTCAATTTCTATAACTATAACAATCTTATTTCAAGTGATGATCTTACTTGAACTTGTTTTCGTGTCATGATTCTGCTTCAAGAACTTCGAGCCATCCAAGGATCCATTGAAGCTAGATCCATTTTTCTCTTTTCCAGTAGGTTTATCCAAGGAACTTAAGGTAGTAATGATGTTCATAACATCATTCGATTCATATATATAAAGCTATCTTATTCGAAGGTTTAAACTTGTAATCACTAGAACATAGTTTAGTTAATTCTAAACTTGTTCGCAAACAAAAGTTAATCCTTCTAACTTGACTTTTAAAATCAACTAAACACATGTTCTATATCTATATGATATGCTAACTTAATGATTTAAAACCTGGAAACACGAAAAACACCGTAAAACCGAATTTACGCCGTCGTAGTAACACCGCGGGCTGTTTTGGGTTAGTTAATTAAAAACTATGATAAACTTTGATTTAAAAGTTGTTATTCTGAGAAAATGATTTTTATTATGAACATGAAACTATATCCAAAAATTATGGTTAAACTCAAAGTGGAAGTATGTTTTCTAAAATGGTCATCTAGACGTCGTTCTTTCGACTGAAATGACTACCTTTACAAAAACGACTTGTAACTTATTTTTCCGACTATAAACCTATACTTTTTCTGTTTAGATTCATAAAATAGAGTTCAATATGAAACCATAGCAATTTGATTCACTCAAAACGGATTTAAAATGAAGAAGTTATGGGTAAAACAAGATTGGATAATTTTTCTCATTTTAGCTACGTGAAAATTGGTAACAAATCTATTCCAACCATAACTTAATCAACTTGTATTGTATATTATGTAATCTTGAGATACCATAGACACGTATACAATGTTTCGACCTATCATGTCGACACATCTATATATATTTCGGAACAACCATAGACACTCTATATGTGAATGTTGGAGTTAGCTATACAGGGTAGAGGTTGATTCCAAAATATATATAGTTTGAGTTGTGATCAATACTGAGATACGTATACACTGGGTCGTGGATTGATTCAAGATAATATTTATCGATTTATTTCTGTACATCTAACTGTGGACAACTAGTTGTAGGTTACTAACGAGGACAGCTGACTTAATAAACTTAAAACATCAAAATATATTAAAAGTGTTGTAAATATATTTTGAACATACTTTGATATATATGTATATATTGTTATAGGTTCGTGAATCAACCAGTGGCCAAATCTTACTTCCCGACGAAGTAAAAATCTGTGAAAGTGAGTTATAGTCCCACTTTTAAAATCTAATATTTTTGGGATGAGAATACATGCAGGTTTTATAAATGATTTAAAAAATAGACACAAGTACGTGAAACTACATTCTATGGTTGAATTATCGAAATCGAATATGCCCCTTTTTATTAAGTCTGGTAATCTAAGAATTAGGGAACAGACACCCTAATTGACGCGAATCCTAAAGATAGATCTATTGGGCCTAACAAACCCCATCCAAAGTACCGGATGCTTTAGTACTTCGAAATTTATATCATATCCGAAGGGTGTCCCGGAATGATGGGGATATTCTAATATATGCATCTTTTTAATGTCGGTTACCAGGTGTTCACCAAATGAATGATTTTTATCTCTATGTATGGGATGTGTATTGAAATATGAAATCTTGTGGTCTATTATTATGATTTGATATATATAGGTTAAACCTATAACTCACCAACATTTTTGTTGACGTTTTAAGCATGTTTATTCTCAGGTGATTATTAAGAGCTTCCGCTGTCGCATACTTAAATAAGGACGAGATTTGGAGTCCATGCTTGTATGATATTGTGTAAAAACTGCCTTCAAGAAACTTATTTTGTTGTAACATATTTGTATTGTAAACCATTATGTAATGGTCGTGTGTAAACAGGATATTTTAGATTATCATTATTTGATAATCTACGTAAAGCTTTTTAAACCTTTATTGATGAAATAAAGGTTATGGTTTGTTTTAAAATGAATGCAGTCTTTGAAAAACGTCTCATATAGAGGTCAAAACCTCGCAACGAAATCAATTAATATGGAACGTTTTTAATCAATAAGAACGGGACATTTCAGTTGGTATCCGAGCGTTGGTCTTAGAGAACCAGAAAATTTGCATTAGTGTGTCTTATCGAGTTTATTAGGATGCATTAGTGAGTCTGGACTTCGACCGTGTTTTCTTTAAAAATGATTGCTTAACATTTTTGTTGGAAACTATATATTATTAACATGTATATATTATGTGATATATTAATCTCTTAACATGTTTGATATTGTGTGATAGATGTCTACCTCTAGAACAAGTCCCATTGACTCACCTAATAATAATGAAGAGTCAAATGTAAATTGGAATGATTCGTGGACTGATTCACAAGTTCTCGAAGAGGAACCGGAAGAAGAGTCGGAACCGGAAGAAGAATCGGAACCGGATGAAGAAATAGAACCGGTGGGGGAAATAATAAAACGGTTAAGTAAAAGAAAATCCTCAACCAACCGACCAAGGTTAATTATGGTCAATGGTGTTTCCGCCAAGGAAGCAAAATATTGGGAGGATTACCAATTCTCTGATGAATCGGATTCCGACGAGAATTCCGATGATGTTATAGAAATTACCCCAACTGAATTTAAAAAGGCAAAAGAAAATAATAAGGGAAAGGGCATAAAAATAGAGAAATCTAATTCCAACCCCGATGAACTTTATATGTATCGTCAACCCCCGAAGTCCTTAAGTTGTAACAATGACCCGGGAACCTCTAAACCACCAGGTTTTTCTAAACCAATGTGGAAAACGACGGCTCGTATTAGGGGAACATCATATATCCCTAGAAACTTGGCAAAACGAACCAAAACCGAAGAAGAAGAAACGAGCGAGTCAGAATAAGATAGTTGTATTCGTGTGGTGTAATATATGTAATATAGTGTGCTTATGCTTTATGATATATGTAAAAATTGCTTGTATTAATAAGTATTTTTTTTTTATGAATCTAACTCTTGTCTATTTTACAGTATAAAAACACAAAATGGATAGACAACCCAATATTTTAAGAGACCTACCCGGAGACATGATTGATGAAATCTTGTCTAGAGTCGGTCAGAATTCTTCGGCACAACTATTTAAGGCGAGATCAGTTTGTAAGACATTCGAAGAACGTTCCAAGAATGTCTTGGTTTATAAGAGACTTTCGTTTGAAAGATGGGGGATATCACATTGGGAAACCAATAAGTTACGATGTGTTTACTTTGACGCATATATTGCGGGGAACCCAAATGCTATTTTACGCAATGGGTTAAGAAATTATTTTGACTCAATATATCCGAATATTGGACTTCGTGATTTAGAAAAAAGCGGCTAACATGCAACATAAAGAAGCATGTTATGCTTACGGATTAGTAATGTTCGCTTCTCACCAAAGTGAGAACAAGAACATCGGGCTACAACTATTAAACAAAACGTTCCCACAAGTGACGGAGTCGGTAATTGGGGTAAGAAATGAGGTTTTTAGATTGTTACGGGACTGTTGGACATTACGTAACCCTCGTCCCTTTGACGACGTTACAACACGCTGTCTTATCAACGGCCATAACGGTTATGTTCCACAAGACCAAGGATGGGAAGTAGTCCTAGTAAAACCAGAATGCATGACTTGTTTCTGGACGTATGAATTACGTGTCTTTATTGCCTTTGCTGAACGACTTGTGTACTAGCTAGAATTATCTTCACAACCATCTTGTATCAAATTTATTGTGTGCTATATTTCATGCTATATGTAAAATAAGCGGTATTGTAAGTTTATAAAATATTGTGTAAAAGTTTGAACGCGAAATATTATTATAATCAGTTTTTCATATAGAATTGTAGTAGTTGAATTGTATATTAGCTACTAAGTATGAACTTAACGGGTAGGTACTACCCGAATTTAAACTTATAAAACGCTAATATGAAGAAAAAGCTTTTATAAATGAGTTCATATTATGCTACGAAATACTATTAACTACTCTTAATATTTTGTATGATTAACTTGTTCCATTTAACTATTTTGAAGGAAATGGCACCGACTACTCGACACACCGTGAATATGAATGATGAGGAATTCCGTACTTTTCTAGCTTCAAACATAGCCGCAGTACAAGCTGCGCTACATACCAACAATAACCTTGGATCTAGCAGTACAGGAAATCGTGTAGGATGCACCTACAAAGAATTCACTGCCTGCAAACCTTTGGAATTTGATGGAACCGAAGGACCGATCGGATTGAAATGGTGGACCGAGAAGGTCGAATCGGTGTTTGCTATAAGTAAGTGTACTGAAGAGGACAAAGTGAAGTACGCTACGCATACCTTCACAGGTTCTGCGTTAACATGGTGGAATACCTATCTAGAGCAAGTGGGACAAGGCGATGCGTACGCACTACCGTGGTCAGCATTCAAGCACTTGATGAACGAGAAGTACCGTCCCAGAACCGAGGTCAATAAGCTCAAGACAGAACTTAGAGGTTTACGAACCCAAGGATTTGATATTACCACGTACGAAAGACGATTCACAGAATTGTGCCTATTGTGTCCGGGAGCATTCGAAGATGAGGAAGAGAAGATCGACACGTTTGTGAAAGGATTACCGGAAAGAATCCAAGAAGATATAAGTTCACACGAGCCCGCCTCCATACAACAGGCATGTAGAATGGCTCACAAACTAGTGAACCAGATTGAAGAAAGAATTAAAGAACAGACTGCTGAAGAGGCCAATGTGAAGCAAGTCAAAAGAAAGTGGGAGGAAAACGGTGATAAGAATCACCAATACAACAACAACAGCAATTACAACAATAATCGCAGCAATTATCCCAACAATCGCAACATCAATCGCAACTACAACAAACGGCCCAACAACAACAACAACAACAACAGCAACTACAACAATCATCCCAACAACAATAATAACCGCAACAACAACAACAATCAGAAGCAGCTATGCCAAAGGTGTGAAAAGAATCACTCGGGGTTCTGCACCAAATTTTGCAACAAGTGTAAAAGAAATGGTCATAGCGCGGCGAAGTGTGAGGTCTACGGACCAGGGGTTAATAGAACGAAAGGAACAAATGGTGTATGAACGAGTAATGGCGGAGCAAGTAGTGTCGGAGCAAGTTATGCCAATGTAGTTTGTTATAAATGTGGAAAACCGGGCCACATTATTAGAAATTGCCCGAACCAGGAGAACACGAATGGACAAGGCCGTGGAAGAGTTTTCAATATTAATGCGGCAGAGGCACAGGAAGACCCGGAGCTTGTTACGGGTATGTTTCTTATTGACAATAAATCTGCTTACGTTTTATTTGATTCGGGTGCGGATAGAAGCTATACGAGTAGAGATTTTTGTGCTAAATTAAGTTGTCCATTGACGCCTTTGGATAGTAAATTTTTACTCGAATTAGCAAATGGTAAATTAATTTCAGCAGATAATATATGTCGGAATCGAGAAATTAAACTGGTTAGCGAAACATTTAAGATTGATTTGATACCAGTAGAGTTAGGGAGTTTTGATGTGATAATCGGTATGGACTGGTTGAAAGAAGTGAAAGTAGAGATCGTTTGTTACAAAAATGCAATTCGCATTATACGAGAAAAAGGAAAACCCTTAATGGTGTACGGAGAAAAGGGCAACACGAAGCTACATCTTATTAGTAATTTGAAGGCACAAAAACTAATAAGAAAAGGTTGCTATGCTGTTCTAGCACACGTCGAGAAAGTACAAACTGAAGAAAAGAGCATCAATGATGTTCCCATTGCAAAAGAATTTCCCGATGTATTTCCGAAAGAATTACCGGGATTACCCCCACATCGATCTGTTGAATTTCAAATAGATCTTGTACCAGGAGCTGCACCAATAGCTCGTGCTCCTTACAGACTCGCACCCAGCGAGATGAAAGAACTGCAAAGCCAATTACAAGAACTTTTAGAGCGTGGTTTCATTCGACCAAGCACATCACCGTGGGGAGCTCCTGTTTTGTTTGTCAAGAAGAAAGATGGTACATTCAGGTTGTGTATCGACTACCGAGAGTTGAACAAACTTACCATCAAGAACCGCTACCCACTACCGAGAATCGACGACTTATTTGATCAACTACAAGGCTCGTCTGTTTATTCAAAGATTGACTTACGTTCCGGGTATCATCAAATGCGGGTGAAAGAAGATGATATTCCAAAGACTGCTTTCAGAACACGTTACGGTCATTACGAGTTTATGGTCATGCCATTTGGTTTAACTAATGCACCAGCTGTGTTCATGGACCTTATGAACCGAGTGTGTGGACCATACCTTGACAAGTTTGTCATTGTTTTCATTGATGACATACTTATTTACTCAAAGAATGACCAAGAACACGGTGAACATTTGAGAAAGGTGTTAGAAGTATTGAGGAAGGAAGAATTGTACGCTAAGTTTTCAAAGTGTGCATTTTGGTTGGAAGAAGTTCAATTCCTCGGTCACATAGTGAACAAAGAAGGTATTAAGGTGGATCCGACAAAGATAGAAACTGTTGAAAAGTGGGAAACCCCGAAAACTCTGAAACACATACGCCAGTTTTTAGGACTAGCTGGTTACTACAGAAGGTTCATCCAAGACTTTTCCAGAATAGCAAAACCCTTGACTGCATTAACGCATAAAGGGAAGAAATTTGAATGGAATGATGAACAAGAGAAAGCGTTTCAGTTATTGAAGAAAAAGCTAACTACGGCACCTATATTGTCATTGCCTGAAGGGAATGATGATTTTGTGATTTATTGTGACGCATCAAAGCAAGGTCTCGGTTGTGTATTAATGCAACGAACGAAGGTGATTGCTTATGCGTCTAGACAATTGAAGATTCACGAACAAAATTATATGACACATGATTTAGAATTAGGCGCGGTTGTTTTTGCATTAAAGACTTGGAGGCACTACTTATATGGGGTCAAAAGTATTATATATACCGACCACAAAAGTCTTCAACACATATTTAATCAGAAACAACTGAATATGAGGCAGCGTAGGTGGATTGAATTATTGAATGATTACGATTTTGAGATTCGTTACCACCCGGGGAAGGCAAATGTGGTAGCCGATGCCTTGAGCAGGAAGGACAGAGAACCCATTCGAGTAAAATCTATGAATATAATGATTCATAATAACCTTACTACTCAAATAAAGGAGGCGCAACAAGGAGTTTTAAAAGAGGGAAATTTAAAGGATGAAATACCCAAAGGATCGGAGAAGCATCTTAATATTCGGGAAGACGGAACCCGGTATAGGGCTGAAAGGATTTGGGTACCAAAATTTGGAGATATGAGAGAAATGGAACTTAGAGAAGCTCATAAAACCAGATACTCAATACATCCTGGAACGGGAAAGATGTACAAGGATCTCAAGAAACATTTTTGGTGGCCGGGTATGAAAGCCGATGTTGCTAAATACATAGGAGAATGTTTGACGTGTTCTAAGGTCAAAGCTGAGCATCAGAAACCATCAGGTCTACTTCAACAACCCGAAATCCCGGAATAGAAATGGGAAAACATTACCATGGATTTTATTACTAAATTGCCAAGGACTGCAAGTGGTTTTGATACTATTTGGGTAATAGTTGATCGTCTCACCAAATCAGCACACTTCCTGCCAATAAGAGAAGATGACAAGATGGAAAAGTTAGCACGACTGTATTTGAAGGAAGTCGTCTCCAGACATGGAATACCAATCTCTATTATCTCTGATAGGGATGGCAGATTTATTTCAAGATTCTGGCAGACATTACAGCAAGCATTAGGAACTCGTCTAGACATGAGTACTGCCTATCATCCACAAACTGATGGGCAGAGCGAAAGGACGATACAAACGCTTGAAGACATGCTACGAGCATGTGTTATTGATTTCGGAAACAGTTGGGATCGACATCTACCGTTAGCAGAATTTTCCTACAACAACAGCTACCATTCAAGCATTGAGATGGCGCCGTTTGAAGCACTTTATGGTAGAAAGTGCAGGTCTCCGATTTGTTGGAGTGAAGTGGGGGATAGACAGATTACGGGTCCGGAGATTATACAAGAAACTACCGAGAAGATCATCCAAATTCAACAACGGTTGAAAACCGCCCAAAGTCGACAAAAAAGCTACGCTGACATTAAAAGAAAAGATATAGAATTTGAAATTGGAGAGATGGTCATGCTTAAAGTTGCACCTTGGAAAGGCGTTGTTCGATTTGGTAAACGAGGGAAATTAAATCCAAGGTATATTGGACCATTCAAGATTATTGATCGTGTCGGACCAGTAGCTTACCGACTTGAGTTACCTCAACAACTCGCGGCTGTACATAACACTTTCCACGTCTCGAATTTGAAGAAATGTTTTGCTAAAGAAGATCTCACTATTCCGTTAGATGAAATCCAAATCAACGAAAAACTTCAATTCATCGAAGAACCCTTCGAAATAATGGATCGAGAGGTTAAAAGACTTAAGCAAAACAAGATACCAATTGTTAAGGTTCGATGGAATGCTCGTAGAGGACCCGAGTTCACCTGGGAGCGTGAAGATCAGATGAAGAAGAAATACCCGCATCTATTTCAAGAAGATTCGTCAACACCTTCAACAGCTTAAAATTTCGGGACGAAATTTATTTAACGGGTAGGTACTGTAGTGACCCGAACTTTTCCATGTTTATATATATTAATTGAGATTGATATTTACATGATTAAATGTTTCCAACATGTTAAGCAATCAAACTTGTTAAGACTTGATTAATTGAAATATGTTTCATATAGACAATTGACCACCCAAGTTGACCGGTGATTCACGAACGTTAAAACTTGTAAAAACTATATGATGACATATATATGGATATATATATATAGTTAACATGATACTATGATAAGTAAACATATCATTAAGTATATTAACAATGAACTACATATGTAAAAACAAGACTACTAACTTAATGATTTTTAAACGAGACATATATGTAACGATTATCGTTGTAAAGACATTTAATGTATATATATCATATTAAGAGATATTCATACATGATAATATCATGATAATATAATAATTTAAAATCTCATTTGATATTATAAACATTGGGTTAACAACATTTAACAAGATCGTTAACCTAAAGGTTTCAAAACAACACTTACATGTAACGACTAACGATGACTTAACGACTCAGTTAAAATGTATATACATGTAGTGTTTTAATATGTATTTATACACTTTTGAAAGACTTCAATACACTTATCAAAATACTTCTACTTAACAAAAATGCTTACAATTACATCCTCGTTCAGTTTCATCAACAATTCTACTCGTATGCACCCGTATTCGTACTCGTACAATACACAGCTTTTAGATGTATGTACTATTGGTATATACACTCCAATGATCAGCTCTTAGCAGCCCATGTGAGTCACCTAACACATGTGGGAACCATCATTTGGCAACTAGCATGAAATATCTCATAAAATTACAAAAATATGAGTAATCATTCATGACTTATTTACATGAAAACAAAATTACATATCCTTTATATCTAATCCATACACCAACGACCAAAAACACCTACAAACACTTTCATTCTTCAATTTTCTTCATCTAATTGATCTCTCTCAAGTTCTATCTTCAAGTTCTAAGTGTTCTTCATATATTCTACAAGTTCTAGTTACATAAAATCAAGAATACTTTCAAGTTTGCTAGCTCACTTCCAATCTTGTAAGGTGATCATCCAACCTCAAGAAATCTTTGTTTCTTACAGTAGGTTATCATTCTAATACAAGGTAATAATCATATTCAAACTTTGGTTCAATTTCTATAACTATAACAATCTTATTTCAAGTGATGATCTTACTTGAACTTGTTTTCGTGTCATGATTCTGCTTCAAGAACTTCGAGCCATCCAAGGATCCATTGAAGCTAGATCCATTTTTCTCTTTTCCAGTAGGTTTATCCAAGGAACTTAAGGTAGTAATGATGTTCATAACATCATTCGATTCATATATATAAAGCTATCTTATTCGAAGGTTTAAACTTGTAATCACTAGAACATAGTTTAGTTAATTCTAAACTTGTTCGCAAACAAAAGTTAATCCTTCTAACTTGACTTTTAAAATCAACTAAACACATGTTCTATATCTATATGATATGCTAACTTAATGATTTAAAACCTGGAAACACGAAAAACACCGTAAAACCGGATTTACGCCGTCGTAGTAACACCGCGGGCTGTTTTGGTTTAGTTAATTAAAAACTATGATAAACTTTGATTTAAAAGTTGTTATTCTGAGAAAATGATTTTTATTATGAACATGAAACTATATCCAAAAATTATGGTTAAACTCAAAGTGGAAGTATGTTTTCTAAAATGGTCATCTAGACGTCGTTCTTTCGACTGAAATGACTACCTTTACAAAAACGACTTGTAACTTATTTTTCCGACTATAAACCTATACTTTTTCTGTTTAGATTCATAAAATAGAGTTCAATATGAAACCATAGCAATTTGATTCACTCAAAACGGATTTAAAATGAAGAAGTTATGGGTAAAACAAGATTGGATAATTTTTCTCATTTTAGCTACGTGAAAATTGGTAACAAATCTATTCCAACCATAACTTAATCAACTTGTATTGTATATTATGTAATCTTGAGATACCATAGACACGTATACAATGTTTCGACCTATCATGTCGACACATCTATATATATTTCGGAACAACCATAGACACTCTATATGTGAATGTTGGAGTTAGCTATACAGGGTTGAGGTTGATTCCAAAATATATATAGTTTGAGTTGTGATCAATACTGAGATACGTATACACTGGGTCGTGGATTGATTCAAGATAATATTTATCGATTTATTTCTGTACATCTAACTGTGGACAACTAGTTATAGGTTACTAACGAGGACAGCTGACTTAATAAACTTAAAACATCAAAATATATTAAAAGTGTTGTAAATATATTTTGAACATACTTTGATATATATGTATATATTGTTATAGGTTCGTGAATCAACCAGTGGCCAAATCTTACTTCCCGACGAAGTAAAAATCTGTGAAAGTGAGTTATAGTCCCACTTTTAAAATCTAATATTTTTGGGATGAGAATACATGCAGGTTTTATAAATGATTTACAAAATAGACACAAGTACGTGAAACTACATTCTATGGTTGAATTATCGAAATCGAATATGCCCCTTTTTATTAAGTCTGGTAATCTAAGAATTAGGGAACAGACACCCTAATTGACGCGAATCCTAAAGATAGATCTATTGGGCCTAACAAACCCCATCCAAAGTACCGGATGCTTTAGTACTTCGAAATTTATATCATATCCGAAGGGTGTCCCGGAATGATGGGGATATTCTAATATATGCATCTTGTTAATGTCGGTTACCAGGTGTTCACCAAATGAATGATTTTTATCTCTATGTATGGGATGTGTATTGAAATATGAAATATTGTGGTCTATTATTATGATTTGATATATATAGGTTAAACCTATAACTCACCAACATTTTTGTTGACGTTTTAAGCATGTTTATTCTCAGGTGATTATTAAGAGCTTCCGCTGTCGCATACTTAAATAAGGACGAGATTTGGAGTCCATGCTTGTATGATATTGTGTAAAAACTGCATTCAAGAAACTTATTTTGTTGTAACATATTTGTATTGTAAACCATTATGTAATGGTCGTGTATAAACAGGATATTTTAGATTATCATTATTTGATAATCTACGTAAAGCTTTTTAAACCTTTATTGATGAAATAAAGGTAATGGTTTGTTTTAAAATGAATGCAGTCTTTGAAAAACGTCTCATATAGAGGTCAAAACCTCGCAACGAAATCAATTAATATGGAACGTTTTTAATCAATAAGAACGGGACATTTCAACACGCACGGTTGACATGTCAGAAGTGTGGGAGCTGTTAGAACATTCCAGCTCGCTAATTTTTACCATTTTGGCCCAAAAACTCAATTTTTGCAAGATTTAACACCAAAACCACTCCCAAAACATCATATAAACTATATAGAATATATTTCTAACATCAATTAAGCACAACAGACACTTAAGATTAGGATTCAAGCATCAAAATCTAACTTTTACTCAAGAACACTAAAACCCAATTTCAACAAGAATCACTACATGAATCTAAGAGATGCTTACCTTAAATTGATCACAAAATCACAGAGAACAAGATGATATGATTTATTTAAGCTTAAGAACAAGGTCAAGCAATTAGGTTTTGGTTAGGTGAAGATAAAAGTACGGTGTGTGTATTTGGAAAAGTCTAGAAAATGGAAGAAAGAACACACCACAAGTCTTTTAAGTGAGGTTTATTCCCACACTGTGCAACACACGGGTATTTATCAGTTATCTGATATCTTTTGTACATCATTCGGCAACTCAAACGAACTCCAAATAAAATAAACAAACCTGTTCTATGACCCTAATCACAAACTGGTCCTAACCACATTATTATTTAATAATAAATATTAACTTAAAAATTCAAACATATATTTAATCAACACGAACTTAAGGGTAAATAAGTAATCTTACAGCTAGGCCCGATTGAGGATGTTACAACTTGTTTCCCTATTCTCTCACTCATCATGTACAAACATGGTTTGAAGGATTGGAAAAGAAATTCCATCACATCATAGACGGAGATGGCTACTAAATTCCTAACCAAATATTTCCCTCCTTCTAAACGAACCAAGCTTAAGAATTACATCATCAACTTTAAACAAAGTTATGATGAATCTCTTTACACCGCATGGGAGCGATTCAAAACCCTGCTGAAGAAATGCCCTAATCACCAACTAGAACGTTCAGCTCAAATCTGTACCTTCTACAATGGTTTACGGTAAATCAATGGTCGACGATCGACGCATCAACTCAAGGAAATCTGATGAACCAAACCGCAGACGAAGCATGGGAGTTGCTCGAAAACATGACAATGCCTTATCATGACTGGAACAGTGGTGAAACAACTTCATCATCTACTCCACTCTCCGCACTTAATAATCAAACGGAGGCCATCAAATCTCTCACGAACAAGATGGAGTCTCGTGCCAAACAACTCAGAGAATTGAACATACAACTGCGGTAAGTTAACCAGGCTCAGTCATGTGTCAACTATACCAACCCGCAACCTACTGAAGAATATCAAGTTGAATACGAGAATTCTGACGGTTCAGTCTGTTATGTTCAATACCCAACTCGTCAATCAAATCTCGGATTCAATCAACAACCTAGGGTTCACCAATTTCAAAGAAAGAACCAACCTTTTCTCTATCGTTACCCACCATATAAACTCCAACATCCTCAATTAACCTACGATCAACCACTTCCACTCACTGGACCACCAGCTAAGGAAAATTCTCCAACCACCCAAATTACGAAAGTAACCAACCCTGCTCTCGGGACCGATGATCAGTTGACTCGGTTCATTCAAGGACAACAACAACTAAATCAGAGAACTGCGTCTAGACAAGACCAGACAGAGATACGCATGCAAAACCAATTGGCTATGCTCAAAAGTCTAGAAACGCAGCTCGAACAGTTATCACAACGCCTTGAAACCCAATCACAAGGAAGATTACCTAGTGATACTATCCAAAATCCCCACATAGAGGAAGCTAAGAAAATGGATTCCATAATCCCGAAGGAAGAACCACGGAAAAGGTCAGCTAGGCTCAAGAACAAATCAACATATACTCAGAAGCTGCCAACTCAAACTCCAGTTCGTGTACCTTATCCTGGAAGGCTACTAGAAGAACCATTCAAGCTTGATACTAACAAACTTGATGAAAGAATCCTGGACACCATGTCCAAAGTTCCCAACCATAAGAGATACATTTGAAGGCTTCTCTCTACAAAGGAAAGGATACCAGATTCCAACAAAATTCCACTGAGTGAAGAATGCTCGGCATTGCTCAGAAACTCTCTACCCAAGAAACTAGGAGATACGGGCCGATTCATTTTCCCATGTTCAATCTACCAATCTGGAACCATTCATGCGCTAGCATACTTGGGAGCAAGTATCAACCTAATTCCCTATTCTCTCTACAAGAGATTAGAGCTAGGAGACTTGTCACCAACCAAAATGTCAATCCAACTTTCCGATCATACAATCCGATACCCTAAGGGCATAGTTGAGAACGTCTTGGTAAAGTTCGACAAATTCTTGTATCCTACGGATTTTCATAGTGATGGATATTAAGGAAGACCTACATACGCCGATAGTATTAGGGAGACCTTTCATGAACACGGATAGGCAGAGTTGTTTGCTATTTCATCCGGACGGATCACTTTCGATGATGAGTCCCCACCACCAGCCGATGATATCGAAATAGGTGTCGAATCACAGTCTGCTAACGACCCAGAAATGGAAGAGGAGGATCCCAGCGAAGAAATAGAGGAAGAGGAGGGATCTTAGGAGGAATAAGAAATATGAGATGTAGAGAAAAGTGCAATAGTACCCACTCTCAGCGTAGAAGAAAATCGCAATCATCACGAAGAATTAATGAGGCTAGAGACGGAGGAACAAAGTTTAATTATGTGATTCAAAAAGAAATTTGATAAGGTTGCCGAAGTTAAAGATATAGAGATTGACCCGGCTAGTGTCAAAGTGAAGCACCAGAATACTGAAGAGGCCCGTTCATCAGACGAATCTACAGATGAAAGCTATACCGATGATAACGAGGAAGAAGAGCAAAATGAAGACATTCTGGATGATTCATATTCTCCTCCCGCACCAGATCAAGAGGATCCAGACTCTTCTTCAGATCACTCAGAGATACTGGTCATATCTAATCACACCGGCATGATAACCTTCATCAATGACACCGATGAATTTGAAGATATTCTCGAAGCCATCCGTAGATCAACCATCGGTTTCACACCTCGTCTAAAAGAGCGGATCAAGGCTATCGAAGATGAATACAACCTCTATATACCAAGAGAAGATGATAATGTTGAAATCTTAGAAGGGCGCATTCAAGACTTTATCAATACTCTCCACGATCATATCTACCATGAAGAAAGGTAACGAGAGCACAAATCAGTGGTTCACACTATTCTTGATACAAGATTTTGTCAAGATCAGAATATCATCTACTCTAAGGTTTACAACGTCTTAGCCAGATCTGCACTTCCGTTCTCAGCAAACCAACGAGTACTACTAACTCTCATCCGAAATCATATAGATCTTTCGGGCACCATTTTATTTTGTTTGTTTGTGGTTTAGTATAGCTCATATAGATCTTCGGGCACCATTTTATTTTGTTTGTTTGTGGTTTAGTGTATCTCATATTATTTTATACATTCGTGATAGCTTTAACCTTATTTAATTTCTTAGCTAAACGTGTTTTGTTTTCACCGGGTTGGTGACACCGTTTTGGTTTGTTTGGTTTGGCCAAGGCTTGTTTTGGATTCTCTTTTATAAGTTTTACTTGTTAATCTTGAGATCCGTTTTAATGCTATTGATTTTTTGCCAAAAAAAAAAGAAATCTTCCCAAGCACGATTTTAAGTTATTCAAAACGTGGTTCCCACTCAGTTGTTACCCATCTCCAGCCTCCAACACCTCACCGGTGGTGGGGGCTTCTCCTCTTCTTTTCTCTAGTTTTCTTTTTAAGATTCTGTCACAATTCCCACTACATGTAAAAAAGATTTCTTTAACGACGTTTTTGGCTAGCACAAAATGCCTTTAACAATAATCCAGTAAACGAAAAACTCGGACTTTATTGACCAATTAGTCGTTATTTTGATCGAAAGTTAGCAACGAATTTCTTCAGCAAGTGTAAATACTATTTTTCGTACACTAAAATTGACGCTAAGATAATGCGTCGTTTCTACGTCTTCCCTCCTTTTACTTACTAGATTACTTGTTTAGAAACAATGTATATGATATTGGTACACTTTACGTTTGCACTCTTTACTAATAGAGTGAAATGATGATTGGATATCGACCTGGTTTATCATACTAATGAATAGCTGCCCCAGAGTATACAATGCCGCTTAATGATCTGATGTGCCACTATAAAATCTGCAAAAGTCATAAGATCAAACCATTTAGCCTAGGCCAAGAGCTCGAAACCAAGTCCCGACGAATAAGCAACTTACCTAAAGAAAATTTCATACAAACACCGGAAAATGTATAATTTTTAAAAATCTGACCGCTACCGGTGGTAAATATGGTAGTCATTTAACCCGTTACTCAACCTATCTTGGCATCATGGTTATATTAACATGACCTGTTGAGTGTCAAGCTACAAAAATAAATTAGATAGGGTGTTTAATGAATCAAAAGAACTCCAAAAGTTTACTTCGACATAAAAAAAAATTAGTGTCATCTACTCGATTTATAGATTTAAACTTGTAAACAGGCAGCAAAGCATGATATAAACACATCCTTTTCTTTTTTTGTTATTTTCAAAACCCCACAAATGATAACAACTTTTAATATTTAAAAGAAAATATACTAAAGTAAAAATGAATATAAATGAAGTAAACCCCCACTAGAACGGAACAGAAGCAACCTACAATTCTACAAAAGAATGTGAGTAAATTTTGGGTGTTTATTTTAAAAACTTGTTGCTTGCAAGCAAATAAGCTAAACACTTGATAGGATCAATTGACCCAACATGCACTACTTAACTACTAAAACAATCTGCTCCTTTGTATAGGTTTCGAAGAGCACTCCCCGTACGATAAACAACATCTCAAATTTTCAAACCATTCACTCCAGGACACACAGATGTCACCACACATGCTGCTTCCACCCCTGCAGATCACACTTTACATTGTATAAAGCATTCGACTTGACAGTTTCGAAGCTTAGATATGAAGGAGTTATACTGATGTTATTAGTTTCGGGAATCTTATATACACCTTTCTGGATATATATGTAAGAAAACGGTTATGAAAACAGATAATCTGGATTGGATCCTAAATCGTGAAATACTTTCATAATTAAGTATTTTGCCTCTCACAAGTCTGGGTTTACACGAAATCCTAATTGGGATAAGACAAGAATGATTTTGTTTCTAGGTAAGAAGAGTTCAAAATCACGAATAAGAGAATCTGTGTGTGTTTCTGTGTATGTTTGAATAAATGTAGATAGAAAACATAAAACCGAGATATATTCAGTTTATTGCAGTTTTCATGAAGAGACACAACTCCTCATTTAAGCGGGAAAATCAGTTAGATGACACATTTTCTTTAAAAAAAAAAAGTATAGTAACATATAGTGTATTTTCGGTTGAGGTTTCAAGGCATTGTCTTGAGCCTCATGAGGGCGCTGCCCCTTGGACCCCACCAGGGGCGCTGCCCTTGAACCCCGCAAGGGGGCCTTGACCCCCGCAAGTTGTGCGATAGTTAGTTGGCAACTCTTACGGGAGTGTACTCTACACTCTCCGAACCCATTGTTAAGTATAACTAGCTAACTATTGCATTTATGTAAATCCCAATCACTAAAATGTTTGTTGAATGACACTAAAATAACCAACAATATATATATATATATATATATATATATATATATATATATATATATATATATATATATATATATATATATATATATATATATATATATATATATATATATATATATATATATTTGTTGAATGACACTAAAATAACCAACAATATATATATATATATATATATATATATATATATATATATATATATATATATATATATATATATATATATATATATATATATATATAGCCAAAAGTTTAAACGAGAACCATAAAAAAGGCGAGAACTGCAAGAACTTTTGTGTAACGCCCCGTACAAAACCATCGTGTACGGATCATCAACAACAGGATCATTACAAGGTCAAACACTATATGCTGTTTGAAAACTAGTTTTGCATTCATAAAAAGATAGCGTTTTACAAAAGATAACGTGCTTCCTATGAATAGAAGCATTAACATAAGTATGTGACCCAAAGGTCATTACAAATCCATTGTTTGAAAATAACATAAGTTACGAATGAAAAATAAAAGTTTCATGATTGAGACATCTCTAAGTAATGCACCGGAAATCTAACACGGAAGGTCCATAACAGCAAGTCTATAACATCAAGACAGCAAGTCTAACAGCGGAAGCAACATCGTCTAAGCACCTGAGAAATACACGCTTAAAACTCAACACGAATGTTGGTGAACTATAGTTTGTTTGTAATCAGTAAAGTAATGTAGACCACGAGATTTTAGTGCTTCAAACATCGTTTCAAAACAGTATGATAAAGTATATGCTCAACCGTGGGCACCCGGTAACTAACTTGGCGAGTGCGTATGTCCTCGAAGTATCAAACACCCATTAAATGCTAGCGCGACTAGCCCGAGTGGGGATGTCAAACCCTATAGATCCATATCTAATATTCGCGTTCACCGGTTCAAAACCAATGATTAAACGTTACCGTGCTAAGGGGAATCTTTATGCCGTTATATAACCCACACATATGTAAAGTTTAAGTACTCATGTAAAGTAAGTAAAACATAAAAAATGCATGTACTCTCAGTCCCAAAAATAGTAAAGGTAGTAAAGGGATGCTATAACTCACAGTGGATAAGCAGTAAAAGTCGATATGAAACGTATGCAGGTAGTAAGTCGGTCGGAAAGGTCACCAACCTAAGTCAAAGGTTACTAGGTTAGTATGTTGTCCCCTAAAGTTTAAAAGTGCATAAATTAAGTGTAAATGTCATCATCATCATCATCATTAATCATCGTAAAAGCTAAGTGTGTTTAACAAGTATAGAGATCGAAAGAAAAGGCTGATTTGGACAGCTGCAACGACCTCTATATAAATCGAAAAGATGCGTAGTCAGTGGCCATGGCTCCATATGTGAGTCCTCTAACCGCTGACAAATTTTCAGAACCTAACTCGTCTTCATTTGACCGTGGTGACGGTTTAAGTGCGAGTAGGTCAGAAATTTTAGCACAACGTTACAAGGGCGTAGTGACTTTCGGAAGACCATAAATCCTAAACCGTATATCGGATTAAGTCGAGGCCTAAACGAAAAGTCATCTACTCGAAACAACTATCTGAAAATAAATTTTCCAAAAGCCCAGGAGTCTGATCAGACCCCGAAAAATAGCAAACAAGTGCTCCGGTGAGGTTCTTGGTGCTTGATGCTCATCACGGTTCTCATCCTTGATGCTTGTAAGCTTCAAGTGTACAACTTTTTGATATTTTAGCATCACTTTTACCAAGGTTCAACCATCAACACACAACTTAAAAGTAAAATCTATCATTCTACAAGTTTGGAACATCAAGATTGCCTCTTTATTGCATGAATCCAATAAAGCTTCAACCTTTGTCCATTTTACACAAGTTCATACATCTATATCATACGTGATGATGAAGACTTGATCTTTATCATCACAACAAACACAAAAAGGTTTCAAGTAAGTGATATCTACAATAATAACTTAGATCTCAAGTATTAAGAAAACCCTAAGCTAGAAAGCTTGGATCTTTACAAGATTAATGAGACCATAAGCTAGAAAGCTAAGATCTTTAACAAAATAATGAAAGTAATGAGACCATAAGCTAAAATACTAAGGTCTTTAACATAATAATGAAACTCTAAGCTAAAAAGCTTGGATCTTTAGTGTTCTTGAAGATCTTGAAGCATAAAGCTTGGATCTTTAAGATACATGAAGATTACAAACACAAGTTTGAATCTTTATAACAAAATAACAAGATTAAAGCTAAAAAAATTTAGATCTACAAAATAAGTGAAGATTCAAAGCTAGAAAGCTTGAATCTTCCATGTTCTTGAAGGATTCAAACCCAAGTTTGAATCTACAAGATGTAATTAAGATCAAAAGCTAAAAATATAGACCCTTGATGATGATGATGATGAATTCGTGACCTTAAGAAGAAGAAGAAGAAAAGAAAAGTTTAAAACTTACACTTTTTAGAGTGAGAAAGACTAGAGAGAGGATAAGAGAGTAAGTGTGTGTAAATTGCAAATGAGATTAAGTGTAAAATGGGTGAAATAAGGCTTGTATTTATAAGAGGATGGGGAGGTGGCAAGGTGATGGTGGCTGTGGGTTTCCAAGGGGACAAGGGGGACACCTTTTTCACTTTTTGGTTGGTGGTTGTCTAAAGTTGGTGCTTATGTTGAGATCCCATGCAACAATTGTGATTATGGTTAACAAAAATGCTAGTATGTTTCCTCTAATAAATGGGCATTTGTCTTACATATTATTGGGTCATTAGTTATTAATAATTGGGCTAATTAAATAGTCCATTAGCTAGAGTATGGTGGGTTAAATTCCAACAAGGTAGAAAGTCCAACAAGACTAACTAGTGTGTTCTAGTAAACTACTAAGCATAATTAAGCATCCAAAAACCCAAGTAATTGTTATTATAAAATAACAATTAGTATTACGTAGTCATAATATTCCGATTATGACCAAAGTTAATAGTGTACCAAGTACGTAGCTCGTTTCAAACGTCAAGTGATACCAACGGTCGTAAAAGCATTCGGGGATCAAGTTAAGTGATTACACACTTAATAGCATGTTTGTAAGGTATTAATGAAAGTAATTAATCATTAAATAAGATCCCAGAGCATAAACTGGCTCAGTACGCATGTATACGCAATTTCGTAAAAGCACAAAGCACAAAAGCAAGTCGAAAAAGCCGGGTCGTTACATTACCCACCTGTTAAAGAAAATTTCGTCCCGAAATTTTTGAGGAGTGACCAGCAATGGTACCGTTTTTGAATAAGAAGGAGCGTATCAATGTTCCGAGAGACTCGTGGTCTCAGAAGTCAGTTATTTGCCTTGAAAGGTACATGGGCGTATAAAAGTAAGAATAGGTATATGCCATTAATTAAGTCTCTTTTCCTAAGAGATCAACAAATTTATTTCGTTTCTTGCTAACACAAATATGTCATCCGAATATATACCCACAAAAGGAAAGATGATGTTTTTAGCCCTACAGGCATCTTCTGTAAGCTGCATGCATGAAATACATCATGAATGTAACTAAGCTCATCTAAGACATTGAGCGCTTATGTCGCAATACAAGGCTGACAGGTAGAATGGAAAACATGGTGATTACAACCATGCGATTTAATGTCTGGATAGTGTTAGCCACGGATTTTTCTAACCCCTTAATTTCAGAAGGAGACCATAGGAATAAAGAACTCGATATTTAAGAAACGTTTGTTTGATTAAATGAATTGAAATTTTAGCCGATAGTGACAAATCAGACTTACATGCAATGCCAGCCATAATTATTTATAGTTTCTTCAGGGCAGTCTGAACGAACAGTGAAAGATATCACCCAGTTTTTCCATGATGCATATGATCTTATCCTTGAGCAGAATGAAAGCACAGTTCCATAATGTAACTTTATCCTTTCAGTTACATGTTGAAGGTAGGGTTAACATTAACTAGAACAACATATAGTTGCTACCAACGAAGGAAGGTATATATGTAGAGTAACCACATCTGTGTTATAGACGTTTTAAACAGTCCCTTCTAAGGAGATAACAAGATTCATAGATTCCTAAAGTATTTTACATTACATTTCTGAAAGATACGTGATCTTTGAACGAGAGTGAACTCTTCGAGCGGGTTGATCTGAATTTATCCTTATACTTAAGGGGATGTGCGGATGAGAATATACGTGAACCCTTGGTCCTAAAGAATGGTTTACTCTAAGTGAGAAGAATCTCAAAAACGATTCCTTGTACCTACTGATTCATAGAGATGATGTTTACGAGGGTGTTGCGATTAGTCGTGAAACATTCAGAGTAGAAACCCACCTAGTGCATTTCCTACGATAGGGTGACCACTAAGTATACCCCAAAAAACTGATTTATCAGCCCTCGTTTTTGTCATGTCTAACCTTAAAAGGAACATTCTATGAGTGCAAAGGCTTCCCAACAATTTTATAAAATGGCCATCCAAAGTGGCTCAAGAGTTTTTAACAAAGATCTTAATAGTAAGTTTCATCCCTAACGGAGGGCGAGAAAAAGTGTGATCCATACATGGTGTAGTCTAAAACCTTTAATAAAATCAACCAAGGAAGTTTTGAAAAACCTTTAAACGTTTGATGTGACAACATAAACGGAACGAAGTTCCTAGTAGATTTAGAAGTATGTACAACGTGTACCATTTTGCACAAAACTATTTGACTTAAGTTAGATAACTCGATAAAGGAGTGACTTTTAAATAAATTGAAGGTATAACTTAGTATGTACTAACCCCAAATAAATAAAGGTAAGTTCATTAACCTAATTATATACATACATATATGATTTTACAAATCGCATAAGTGACAGAAAAATTTTATTACTTTCATTTGTCCTTAAATCTCGTGATGACGTAAATAAACAACATGTAAAAATCAACCTGTAAAAACTTTGATAAACATAGTTTTTCGTATTTCAGAGGTTAAGAGTTGAAAAAGATTGAGTGAAAAATTTTTGAAACATCAGGTGACATGTTACTAGGTAATGAAAGCTAATGAATTAAATGTAGTTTTGATAATTATCAGGACACAAGTCTTTGGGCCAAAAATGTTCGTGTGTGCAGCCGTTGCTGAAAAGTGAGGTATGAAGGATAGAGCATGAGGATGAGAGGTTAATCGCTTCTTGACTTTGCAAAATACCAAACAGGTTATGACTAATACTAAAGTCGGAATACTGATGGTGTTAATATCGCTAGATGAGAATCTCCTGGAATAAGTCAGGACCTCGAGTTATGTAAGAAAGAGCATCGTTCCAACAGGCGTGGCAAATAAGATCCTTGGGGTAACGTAATAGCATTGAATGGTTTAAGTGTTAGTGGATGCCCAAAGGCTCTGCATGACGTGGTAGTAAGTGCCTTCATCATATACACACACACACACACATGAATTTCTCAATTTCGATGGTTGTCATTCTTCATGATGACTTGGATACGAATAAGCAACGAAAAATTTTATATAATAGGCAACGAAAATTTTATAGAAATCGTTTAAGGTGACAACGTAAGAAAAAAAACGAAGTTCTTAGTAAACTGGGGTTATGTACAACACGTATCATTCAAAGTAAGATATCTTTTGAATAGAAAATTTGATTTGTAAAAGTGAAAGTAAAATTTCATAGGTATTTGTGATGTCAAAGCTAAGGGATACGAAATAGTTTATATTTTACTAGGAAAAACTATTAAATACGATACAATTTTACACAAGATATTTATTTATTTAGAGAATGGATATACTTAAACCTTGCTACAACACTTATAGGCAGTGTACCTAATCGTACAGTAGTGTAGTTTTTAGTAAGTCCGGTTCGTTCCACAGGGAAATCTTTAAACAAAGCTTAACGCTATATTAGTTTACTTTTATAAAAATACAAATACATATATATAAGTAATATTATTATTATAAAGAGGGGTTTTTACCGTTTAATGACCGGTTTGTCGATTTTAAAACTTTAGTCGCAGTTAAAACCAAATGTAAAATAATAAATAAATACAAGACTTAATTTTAAGCGTAAAGTAAATAACGATAATGAAATTGCGAATAATAAAAGTGCGATAAAATAAACTTGCGATAATTAAAAAGTACGATAATTAAAAGTGCAATTAAATACAATAACAATAAAAATGCGATAATTAGAAGTGCAATTAAATATAAAATAAAGGAAATTAAATATGAAATAAAAGAATTATGCTTATTTAAACTTCCGTAATCATGATGTTTGACGTGTTGATTTTAGTTTTATGCCCATGGGTTAATTGTCCTTTGTCCTGGATTATTTAATATGTCCGTCTGGTTTTTGTCCATAACAGTCCATCAGTCATAAATATAAAGTGCGAGTGTCCTCATCAAATTATTCTTATACCCGAAGTTAAATATTCCAACTAATTGGGGATTCGAATTGTAACAAGGTTTTAATACTTTGTTTAATGAATACACCAGGTTATCAACTGCGTGTAAACCAAGGTTTTACTACTTTGTTAGCAATTACACCAATTACCCTTGAATGTAATTTCACCCCTGTTTTAATTATTCTAGTGGCTATTAATCCATTCCCGTGTCCGGTTAAATGAACGATTATTCGTACATATAAATACCCCGCCCATCGTGTCCGATCGAGTGTATATGGTAATTTATAGGGACGCCCAATTGTAAATCTTTATATTAACATTAACAAACTATCATTTAGTTAAACAAATATAAAGCCCATTAATAGCTCATAGTCTAATTTCCACAAGTGTCGTTCTTTTGTCCAAACCCCAATTATGGTACAAAGCCCAATTACCCAATTTTAGTAATTAGCCCAACATCATGATTACTTCATTTTAAATAAGCATAATAATAACTTAGCTACGAGACATTAATGTAAAAAGGTTGAACATAACTTACAATGATTAAAAATAGCGTAGCGTTACACGGACATAATTTCGACTTACACCCTTACAACATTCGCTAACATACCCTTATTATTAGAATTATAATTAAAATTAAAATATAAATTATAAATATATATATATATTTTACGTATGAGAAGAAGAAGAAAAAGATGATTTTTTACGATCAGAATTCGGTTGGCTTTATAGGCTGAATTTCATTTTGGGGCTCCGCGACTCGCGGCATTTTTGCCTTCAAACTCCGCGAGTCGCGGAGAATGAAATTACAGCTCAGTCCCTTGGAGTCTTTCTCTGCCGACGGTTTTTATTTATAAATATAATATATATATAATTAATATAATTAATTATATATTATATTATATTTATATACATAGTTAACTTGTACTTTTTAGTCCGTTGCGTCGAGCGTTAAGAGTTAACTCTGGACCCGGTTCCGGATTTTCGAACGTCCTTGAGTACAATTTAATATCTTGTACTTTGCGTTTTGAATCTTGTACTCTTGTAATTTCGAGACGTTTCTTATCAATAATTGGAACCTTTTTGATTGTCTTTTGTACTTTTGAGCTTTTTGGTCGTTTGCGTCTTCAATTCGTCGAATCTGTCTTTTGTCTTCACCTTTTATTATTTAAACGAATATCACTTGTAAATAGAACAATTGCAACTAAAAGCTTGTCTTTCTTGAGAAATAATGCTATGAAATATATGTTCGTTTTTAGCATTATCAAATATTCCCACACTTGAGCGTTGCTTGTCCTCAAGCAATATCGTCTTGAAATACTAGAATCACTTCTTTATTCTTCACACTTTGTACATCAGTGATTTCTATACGGCGGTATAAATAATGGTAGTAACGATATGGTTTACAGTCCCACATGACTATAAAAATTTAGATCCATTAAGGAAATTGGATCTTTATGAAAACATTTGATCTTTTGAAAATTAAATCTAGTTTTTACCCTAGATAAGTTTTCCGGGATAACCCTTTACCGGTGTTTGCAAAATATTTTTGTGGGTTTGGTGGGTTTTAGATTTGAAAATTTTAGCTCAAAACTTGCGGTTTTGTGTCACCCACTTGCTAACCTAGTATTTGGAAAGCAACACGTCCAGTTTACTTGTTCCGTATATTACCTTTCGGTAAACTACCTTCCGGTTGTAAAGGAAAGCGTTGAACAAGCAACTGTTAAGGCAATGTCCCCTGACATGCTTTTAATTATGGTCTGTAACGTGTCGGATGCAATTACTATCCTTGGTAGGAGCAATAGTAAAGCTCATCCTTATAATTTTTCGGTATGGAACAAGGTCCTGTCTTTGACCATGCTATGCAACCACCGTTCTTACGGTTGACACCCGATTTAGTTCAGGTGACCTAATGAATTCCAGGTGAATTACTAGGATTTTACGTTCAATGGTAATGAACGCATTGAAAATGGGTTTTCAGAAAACAAATCGGTTTATAATTTTGATCAAAATATTTTCTCGTTCAAGCTCGAGTTTAGATATCATTGAATTCCATGAGTTTGTAATTCTCAATCTTTAAGGTCAATCTCTAGGATTGAGTAATATCAGTCTTAAAAGCTGATTTTTAATCTTTAAGGAGATTATCCTTTCTGGGGATCTGATTCATTAGTCTTGTCCAGCTAATTTGCATGGTGCCCCCCCATTGTACGAGATAAATCCTTCTCATGGTTAGGATAAATCTGACCACTTGGCGACCCTGTTTAATGCTGAGGTCCGTGGATTTCCTGCTGATTTTAGTGATGACTTTTCTAGATTTTTCGTCAACCTACAGCTGGTCTGGACGACAACTTCATGACCTAAATCAAGAAGCGCGTTTCTTTTTCGAAAGACTTTACTTCCTTTTAATGATGGAATTGATTCATCGTGTAGATCCATCTCTTCTTTTCTTTCATTGGGTAAAACAGTTTAGTTTAGTCCAAAGCAGAAGTATTTTCCTTTTTATCGTCCTCTATTCCATTTTAAATGAATTTTAACATTTTGGTTTGTTTCTCAATTTATGTCCTTTTTGAGGTAACAATAATTTCGGTGTTAAAACCTAGTTTTATCGTTCATAAATATGTATAAACATGATTTTTAGTTCATTTAATTGAAAATTTTGAAAAATTTTACTAGAATTGGGTAGTCAGTATATAAGACCAGGGCTGTTCTTTATTATCAGAGAGCACTAGATTCTAATACAACTACTGCTTTACTAGTATTTTTAATGGTAACCAAGTGTATAAAGTAAAAATTTTTAAAATCCGAAAGAATTTAACCCCTTCCCACACTTAAGATCTTGCAATGCCCTCATTTGCAAGAAATCATTAACAATTTAAATTATTGAGGGTGTTTAGTGTGAAAATGATTAAATTTTTACCAAAGTTTCCAAATATATTGGCGTTTGTTTGCTGAATGATAAATGGTGCACATCATTTGTTCATTCCGTCTTGTTGTTATTTCACATATATTTTGCATCTTGTCGTCAAAATTAGTTGCTTTTGCTGAACTTAATGCCAGTCTTTGAAAATGCGTTGTTTTACCCTGTTGTGTACATAAGATAAACTGCAAACATATATACATATTTTTGAAGTTTGGTATATTACCCCACATTCAAAAAATTTATTAAAATCTAAGAATAAAAGTTAGATAATTATAAAAATGATTACAATATTAACAAAAGTATTAAACGTATCAATAATTACAAATTACAAAATAAATAAAACTAAGTATACTAGGGATGATACTGGTACCAATAGGGGTTCCAGGCATAACCATAGGTGCTATAGAATGCTTCGGCAGGGTCATACGTAGGATACGGTGGCTGCATCTCTATAGACCAGGGAGGGAAGATGGGTTTCGGTGTAGGAATATAGTTTCTACCTATATGTTGGCAATGAGCTATGATTTGGTTCTGATGAACTTGCCAATCTTCAAATGCTCTCTGTCTAGCATTTTCGTATTCCTGAGAAGCTATAAACCTTTGCATTTCTTGCATCTCATTCCCCCCTCCTACATTACCTTGTTGTTGGTTTCTCTCCACCTGTGGATGTCTACCATGGTATCGTACTGCGGCGTTATTTCGCCTCTTCAAAACTTTCGCACCATGGTATACATTTAAACCTATAGTATCGCGGGGTTCTGGTTCTTATACTAATAATCCCCCCCGACTTATATCCACACCGAGATATTCACCAATCAAAGTAATAAAAATACCACCTCCTATTATGCTATGAGGTCGCATCCCCCGAACCATAGCTGATAAATAATAACCCACACAATATGGTATACTTGCAGCGCTTTGTGGGTCTCGAATACACATATGGTAAAACAAATCCTGTTCATTTACTTTTTCCTTGTTCTTACCCCTTTGTGTAATCGAATTAGCTAAAAACCTATGTATCACCCTTAATTCGGCTTTATCTATATCCAAATAAGAGTAATTTCCCCCTTTGAAACGGTGATGGCTTGTCATTTGACTCCACACACCGTGTGTATCAAAATTTTCATCTATCTTTCTACCGTTTAGTATCAATCCTCTACAATCGGCAGACGCTAACTCCTCAGGCGTATATATACGTAAAGCCTGAGCCATGTCCAGTAAAGACATGTGGCGCATCGAACCGCCTAACAAAAATCTAATAAAAGAACGATCAGTTAAACTAGCTACCCGATCATTCAACTCTATACTACATAACAATTCTTCACACCATACTTTATATACAGGTCTACGAATGGTGAATAAACGTACCCAGTCATTAAAAGAAGAATTACCATACCTCTGTACAAGTAATTCCCTAATTGGCCTGGCCAATTCTACAGCTTCTAAGGGTCCCCATTCTATGACCCTCGGTACCTCAACAACCTTAGAATGAAGAGTACGCAAACCCCTTTGATATTTTGGATAATCTATCCAAAGTCTGTCAAATCTCAGGTTCTGGTGCAACTCTTCCAAGTGCATATCGGAAAAGGTCATGACTGGATGAGGTATATCCTGCTTGTAGTAGTTATCCACCTCCTGTTGTTCCAAATTCTCAGCAGGAGCATTGCGGGCTTGGGATGAAGATTCACCCCTTTCATTCTGCAAATCACATCAAACACAATTTTTGTGCATCCAAATATGCATTAGTGTCAGCAAAATCATCAATCAAAATAATTACAATGACATTATCAATTTATATCAAACTTAAGCTCATTTTCACATTTTTATCAAATCTACACTTTTTCAAATAAGCATATACGAAAATGTTCGCCAAGTTCATAAGCATTCAACTCAAATAACATGTCAAAATAATCATTACTAGCAATTAAACAAGTCTCAAATGGCATTATCTTTCAAAAATCAAGTTCATGAATTTTTAGACTTGAAAAAGTCCACTTTAATTCTCAAAATCATGTTTAGGCTCAAAGTTTGGATCATTTAACTACCTAGACATGTTACACTACTCAATTTAGCAACAATTCATGACAAAAATCGGCCATAACCTGTTTATATCAAAAAGCCCCAAATTGCTCAAGAACACAAACCCTAGATTATTCAAAATTTGAAGTTTAAGGCTTCTAATCATGTTAAACAGCATCAATCTAGGTTATACAAGCATAATACATAAACAATTTAAGCCTAATTACACTAAAAAGCATCAAAATCAAATTGGAAAAAAAAATTGCTCAAGAACATCAAATTTCGAATTAAATGGTGTTTAGGTGTAGAAATTTACCATTTTTCTTGAGTAATTCTTAGATAGCATCCTTCTCAACATGATTTTAGCAAAAGATTTGATGATTAACGGTTAAAAATTGTGATTTTGGGGTTTTTTTCTCGGGTTTTTTCGTGTAGAATTCGCAGTATGTTTTTGTTTTGGGTTGGGGACTGATCTGTTCTGCGGGTATATTTTTTTCTGATTTTTAGTCCCTCCGCGACTCGCGGTGAATAACCCTTCAAACTCCGCGAGTCGCGGAGTTTGATATATATATATATATATATATATATTTTTTTTTATAATCATTAACTTATAAAACAATTAAGTACTTAATTTTTAAAATTTTGTTTCCCTTGTTATTTAGGACGAGGTCGTTTCGGGTCGATGTCCTAGTCCGTCCTTCGACAAAATTTTAAAATTTATCTTTTTGTAGCGATTGTTTTAAAAGCTAAGATTTTTAAGTTTTTTCAATGTTTTTGGCATACTTTAATTCAATAAGATTAAAAATAATGATAATAAAAGTTCTCGTCCCTCCCTCGGGTAAAGCAATTTCGGTTCAAAGACCTAGTCTTCAACTTACGACGAATTTTAAAAATCATATTCTTAACTTAATGAGATAAAGTAAATTTTTGTTTTTAAATTCACACAACTTAAATATAAAATTCAAAATTAATATTAAAAATTCACACCAAACTTAAAATTTAAAATGCATAAAATTAAAAATTTGTATTTTAAAAATTAAAAGTTCACACCAATCTTAATTTAAAAATTCATATTATAAATTCACACCAAACTTATATTAATTTTTTTTTTTTCAAATATTTACAATTTTAAAAATATTGATTTTACAAAGTTTACAATATTAATTTAAGATTTAAATATTAATTTTAAAAACATGGTAAAAATAAAATTAAAAATCTTTTTGTCTTTTTATCCCACTTTAATCAATCAAATATTATCAAAAATATGCGCCCCTCTTTTCGGTAAAGTAATTTCGGTTCCAAGACCTAATTTAACTCATGACGAATTTTTGAAATATTTTGGGTTGATTGTTTAAAGATATTTATACCTTAAGAATAAACGTTAAATTTCGCAGTGATGTAATAAATTTTTGAATGATATCAATAATTTTGGTTGCCAAACCTAATTTTATTCAATACCAATTTAATACTTTTTAGCGAACAAATTAGCGTTTATTATCAAAAGGTTAAAAATAAAAATAAAAATAAAAACTGTACAAACATACCTGTGAGATAGATTTCTTAGTTATATGATCTATCCCATTCATAAGATAGTCGGTTTAATTGGTTTTCCATGGCTACATAGGCGTAACCTCGAGCATTCAGTGTATTTTCTTTTAAACATATGAACGGTCCGTCTCTGCATAAAGTAACAAATTCGGTATTTGAATAGGTTTGATTATTTGAACATTTACCTCCATGTGACCATTTTCCGCATTTGTGACATCTTTCTAGGTGTCGTGCTCTTCTTTTCGCTGCGGATTTTGATTTTCCTTTACCAAATTGTAACTTATTATCTTCGTATCTGGATTCTTTTCTAACTCCGTCCATTCTTTCTCTAATTACTGATACTAATTCACTCGGTAGTATGTCATTATTTCTTTTAGTGATCAAAGCGTGTAGCATTAGACCATGGTTTAGTTCACAGGCAGTCTTCATTTTGTAAAAACCTAAAAAAAAATAAAAATTCAGAATGGGGGGAGAAGACTAGTTCTTTAGGGTCTGCTAGGGAAAGACCATTCGGGTTCCATTTTCGAGAACTATACGAAAACAGACAATCTAACTCTAACAGAAATACATATTATCCTTTAAAGACTTGATTCTCCCCACACTTAGTTAGCTGTGGTGTCGAAATTGTGATTAACTTCGCTGTCGACTTCCATCGGACCATGTATGTAATGTTTAACTCTGTGACCATTAACTTTAAATTCAATCCCATTTGAATTTATTAATTCTATCGTTCCGTATGGGAAAACTCTTTTGACTATGAATGGTCCAGACCATCTTGATTTCAATTTTCCAAGAAATAGCTTGAATCGTGAATTGAAAAGAAGAACTCTGTCTCCTTCTTTAAATTCTTTTGAACTTCTGATTCTTTTATCATGCCATTTCTTCGTTCTTTCTTTATAGATTAACGAATTTTCATATGCTTTATGTCTTAATTCTTCTAATTCGTTTAGTTGACTTAATCGTAGACGTCCGGCTTCATGTAAATCAAGATTACATGTCTTCAAAGCCCAAAATGCTTTGTGTTCAATTTCTACTGGAAGATGACATGCTTTTCCATAAACAAGTCTAAAAGGTGTGGTCCCAATTGGAGTTTTGTAGGCTGTTATAAAAGCCCAGAGTGCATCCTCCAATTTAATGGACCATTCCTTCGGATTTGATCATACGGTTTTCTCTAGAATACGTTTTAAAGCTCGGTTGGTATTCTTGTCCACTTGTTTGTGGATGATATGCGGTGGAGATTTTATGAGTTACTCCATATCTTTTAAGAACTTTCTCAAGTTGATTATTACAGAAATGAGTACCCCGATCACTTATTAAAGCTTTCGGTGTTCCAAACCTTGCAAAAAGACGTTTTAAAAAGTTGACTACAACTCGTGCATCGTTAGTTGGGAGAGCTTGTGCTTCCGCCCATTTAGATACATAATCAATGGCTACGAGTATATATAGATTATTATTAGATTTTGGAAATGGACCCATAAAGTCAATACCCCAAATGTCAAATACTTCACATACTTGGATGACATTTTGTGGCATTTCATCACGTTGACTTATTTTTCCGGCCCTTTGACATGCATCACAGGATTTGCAAAGAAGGTGTGCGTCTTTGTAAATTGTAGGCCAATAGAATCCAGCTTCATAAACTTTTCTTGCTGTTAGTTGAGGCCCATAATGCCCTCCTATTGGTCCTGTGTGACAATGGTTTAAAATTTTACTAGCTTCATCTCCAAATACACATCGGCGTATTATTCCATCGGGACAACTTTTAAACAGATGTGGATCTTCCCAGAAATAGTGTTTTATATCACTGAAGAATTTCTTTCGTCTTTGGTACGATAATCCTTTTTCAAGGAATCCACAAACTAAGTAGTTTGCATAGTCTGCAAACCATGGGATTTCTTTATAATCTATCTTCAATAGATATTCATCAGGAAAGTTGTCTTGTATGGCTGATTCATTTAGAACTTCTAATTCGGGATTTTCAAGACGAGAAAGATGATCAGCGGCGAGATTTTCTGCTCCTCTTTTATCTCGAATTTCAATATCAAACTCTTGTAAGAGTAAGATCCAACGGATTAATCTTGGTTTAGCATCTTGTTTTGAAAATAGGTATCTAAGAGCAGAATGGTCGGTATAGACCACCGTTTTTGCTAGAACGAGATATGATCGAAATTTGTCAAAAGCAAAGACAATAGCAAGGAGGTCTTTTTCAGTAGTTGTATAGTTTGTTTGTGCTCCTTGTAACGTCTTACTAGCATAATATATAGGTTGAAATCGTTTTTCAATCCTTTGTCCTAAAACGGCTCCCATTGCAAAATCACTTGCATCGCACATTAGTTCAAATGGTAGATTCCAATTTGGTGTTATCATGATCGGTGCATTAGTGAGTTTCTCTTTAAGAATATTAAAAGATTTGATACACTCATCTGAAAAGATGAATGGCGCATCCTTTTCTAGGAGTTTATTCATAGGAGTGGCAATTTTAGAAAAATCTTTTATGAAACGTCGATAAAAACCGGCATGCCCTAGAAAACTCCTAACTCCTCTAACATTGGTGGGATGTGGAAGTTTAGCAATTACATCTACTTTAGCTCTATCCACTTCAATTCCTTCTTTTGAAATTTTATGTCCAAGAACGATGCCTTCTTTAACCATGAAATGGCATTTCTCCCAATTAAGTACTAGATTTGATTTTTCGCATCTAATTAGCATTCGTTCCAGATTAACTAGACATGATTTAAATGTATCACCGAAGACTGAAAAGTCATCCATGAATACTTCCATGCATTCTTCTATCATGTCGTGAAAAATCGCCATCATACACCTTTGAAAGGTTGCAGGGGCGTTGCAAAGTCCAAATGGCATGCGTTTGTAAGCAAAAGTACCATAAGGGCACGTGAATGTGGTTTTCTCTTGGTCCTCGGGTGCTATTGGAATTTGAAAATATCTGGAAAATCCATCTAGAAAACAATAGTAGCTATTTCCGGCTAATCTTTCCAACATTTGATCAATGAAAGGTAAGGGAAAGTGATCTTTTCTGGTGGTGTCATTTAATTTTCTATAATCAATACATACACGCCATCCTGTTACAGTCCTAGTAGGAATAAGCTCATTTTTCTCATTTGTAATGACAGTCATGCCACCCTTCTTGGGCACGCATTGAACTGGGCTTACCCATGGACTATCAGAAATTGGATATATCAAACCTGCATCTAGCAGTTTAATAATCTCTTTCTTAACTACATCTTGCATATTAGGATTTAGTCTTCGTTGGCGTTGCACATACGTTTTATGACCTTCTTCCATAAGGATTTTATGTGTGCAATACGAAGGACTTATTCCTTTAATATCATGAATCTTCCATGCAATGGCTGGTTTATGAGCTTTCAACACAGAAATGAGTTGTGATTTCTCATTTTCAGTAAGAGAAGATGATATTATTACAGGTAATTCAGATTCACCATGTAAATAAGCGTATTCCAAATGGTTTGGAAGTGGCTTTAACTCTAATTTCGGAGGTTCTTCTATCGATGATTTATATCGATATCTGTCTTCTTCTTTTAGCATTTGAATTTCTTCTGTTGTTGGTTCATATCCATTAGCTATAAGTGTAGCTAACATTTCATTTTCATCAATTGGTTCATTACCTTCTCCTAAAGAACATTCTCCTGTTCCTTGTAATTCTGGAAATTCTTCTAATAATTCTGCATGTGCATCTATAGTTTGAATATAATAACATGTATCATCTGCAGATTGTGGTTGTTGCATTGCTCTATCAACTGAAAAGGTAACACTCTCATCCTCTATACTTAGGGTCAGTTTCTTACCGAACACGTCTATCATTGCTTTAGCCGTGTTTAAGAATGGTCTTCCTAATATGAGAGGAACTTGAGAATCTTCTTCCATGTCCAGAACAACAAAATCTACTGGAAATACTAAAGTACCAACTTTAACTAGCATGTTCTCCATTATCCCTCTAGGATATTTTATTGATCTATCGGCTAGTTGTATGCTTATTCTGGTTGGTTTCAATTCTCCAAGGTCTAGTTTAGTGTATAGTGAATACGGCATTAGATTTATACTAGCACCTAAGTCTGCCAATGCTTCTATTGAACTAAGACTACCCAGAAAACATGGAATTGTGAAACTTCCTGGATCAGATAGTTTTTCTGGTATCTTATTCAACAGCACTGCTGAACAATTAGCATTCATAGTAACAGCCGAGAGTTCTTCCATTTTCTTTCTATTTGAGATTAGATCTTTCAAGAATTTAGCATATCTAGGCATTCCTGAAATCACATAAATGAAAGGAAGATTTACATTTATCTGTTTAAACATATCCAAGAATTTGGATTGCTCGGCTTCAAGTTTCTCTTTCTTCATTTTACTCGGGTAAGGAAGTGGTGGTTGGTATGGTTTAACATAAGGTTTATCCTTAACTGTGTTATCTTCATTAACCTTTTCAACTACCGGTTCTTTTTCCTTATCTTGATCAGGTTGTGGTTCTTGTGGAGTAGGAATGGCTTCATCAGAAGTTACAGGTATTTCAGGTGGTTTAAGTGTTGTACCACTTCTTGTGGTAATGGCTTTAGTTGTTTCATTTCGGGGGTTAGCATTTGTATCGCTCGGTAAACTTTCCGGTTTTCTTTCACCTATTAACCTTGCTAGGTTACTTACTTCTTGTTCTAGATTTTGAATAGAAGCTTGTTGATTTCTAAATGCTTGAGCATTTTGTTCATTGGTTTGTTTCTGAGATGTGAAAAACTGCGTTTGAGTTTCAACTAGCTTCGTCATCATATCTTCTAAATTCGGCTTTTTATCATCGGTTTGTTGTGGTGGTTTGTTTTGAAAATTAGGTCTTTGCTGATTATAAGTATTATTGGATACTTGTTGATTGCTAGGACCTTGTTGGTTGTTGTATGGAATATTTCGGTTATAATTCTGGTTTTGATTGTAAATTGGTCTTGGCGGTTGATAATTATTCTGATAATTATTTCCAGGCCTTTGGTTTATGTATGAAATATTCTCTCTTTGTTCCATTGTTAATTCAATACTGAGACAATCTTTTGTCAAATGTGGTCCTCCACACTGCTCACAACTAATTCGTATTGAGTGAATATCTTTAGTCATCTTTTCCATTCGTCTCTCCACAGCATCTATCTTTGCGGAAATGGAATCTAAGTCATGGCTAGAATCGGCTCTAGCTGCTTTAGATGATCTAATGATGTCTTTTTCTTGGTGCCACTCATGTGAGTGGGAAGCAGTGTTATCAATAATTTTGTAAGCATCAATTTCGGTTTTCTTCATAATAGAACCACCAGCTGCTATATCTATGTCTTTTCTTGTAGTGATGTCGCATCCTTGGTAGAATATTTGTACTATTTGACAGGTGTCTAAACCATGTTGCGGACATCCTCTTAATAACTTTCCATATCTTGTCCACGCCTCATATAGAGTTTCATTTGGTTTCTGTGTGAACGTAACAATTTCTGCTTGAAGTCTTACGGCTTTAGATGCAGGAAAGAATTGTTTAAGAAATTTGTCAACTAAAACGTCCCATGTATCGATCGCCCCTTCAGGTAACGATTCCAACCAATCTTTGGCTTCTCCCTTTAAAGTCCAGGGAAATAACATGAGATATATCTGTTCATCCTCCACTTCTCGGATTTTAAATAGTGTGCAGATCCTATTAAAGGTACGTAGATGTTCATTTGGATCTTCCTTAGGCGCACCACTAAATTGGCATTGATTAGTTACCATGTGTAGAATTTGTCCTTTGATTTCATAATCTGGCGCATTAATGTCTGGATGAGTAATTGCGTGACCTTGGCCAGTGCGTTTAGCTCTCATTCGGTCTTCCATACTTAAAGGTTCCAGATTCTCCATAATTGAATTTGTTGAATCGGTATCACTAGATGATTCTGATTTAATGGTTCGTTCCTCAACAATCTCTGTTTGAATGATTGGTGGCTCCGGAGGAAAGTTTAATGGTTCAGGATCTACGAACCGTTCCTGAATATTTTCCGGATTCTCAATTGTGAGGTCGGGTTCAAAAAATGGATTATCGGAAATTTGAACTGAAGTACTTGGTCTACTGGATGATGATTCTAAAGAAAAATCAACGGCGGTAATATTTGCTAAATGTCTTGATCTAGTTACAGGCGGTGAACGTACAAAAGGTGATGAACGTCTTGCTCGGTGCATTCACTGAATATCCTATTAGTTTTTAAAAGGAAAGAAAAATTATAATAAGTTATCCAATCAATAGACTTTTTTGATTTTGCCCACGTTTCGAATAGCCAAAAGATGCAGCAGAGGGGCAGGATTCGTTTGGTCTCAATATAATTGAGGACTGTTTGGCTCCAATAACCCGGTCCACGTACAAATCCAACTATTACTACGAACCAGAAAATTTTGATGTCTATCAATTTAACCACTCAAAATAAATTTTCGTAATTTTAAGAAATTTAGATAAGAAGTAGAATAAAAATCTATCTCCTAAAACTAGAATAGCGAGAAATAAGAAAGAAAAAGAGTTCGTCGAAAAAGGTCGAAAAAAAAGAAAAGAAAAGTGACGGAAAAATAAAAGAAACTTATAAAAACTTAAAAGTACTTTGACTAACCTAACCTTATTACTACAACTAACTTAAAATTATAATCGCAAATTGAAATTACTAATTGGAATGATAATTGCTACATAGTAAAAGGTGTCTAAAAATATTAAAGCTTACAGGAAAAACTAAATCCCAAATGGAAATAACTTAAAAAGAAACTAAAACTTAAAAAGGCGTCGCAAAATTCTAAAGTACCTAAATCTTAGTCTAAAGAAAAAGCACTTAAGAAATTCTACGGCAAAGCCTAAAAATCTAGGAGTAAAAATGACTATAGCAAAAACTAAGTTTAAAACTAAATATGAGCTAAAAATACAAAAGTTATGCTACAACGATTAAAAAGGGACAAAATATAAAAATATACAAAAAGTTGTAAAAAGTACAATTTTTATAAAAATATTATTTTTATATTATTTATTTAATAAAACTACTAATTTTACAATTTAATAAAACTAATTAATACTAAATACATAAATTAAATAAAACTTAAATTAAAATAAAACTTAATTATAATATTAATAATAATTAGGGTTAATAATAATTATAATTAATAATAATCCGTAATAAATGCAGTTTAGGGTTTCTGTCGGTGTCAGAGAAACTCCGCGAGTTGCGGTAATTTATAAAGAAAACCCCGCGAGTCGCGGGGTTCAGAAATTCAGATGACAGCTTATTAAATTCGACACGTTTTTCTTTATTTATTTTTTTTATTTTCTGTTTTCTGTTTTTATATAAATAAAAGATATTTAAATAAAACTTATATTTTTATAAACTAAAATAAAAATAAAGACTCTTATAAAACTTAAATATTTAACAAAATCTTAAAAATACTTATATTTTTGTTTTTCTTTTTATATTTTTGAATAATTAAAACGTATTTTTACAAAAACGAATTTTAATAAAAGTTAACTAAAAATCTTTTTTTTTTTTTTTTTTTATATTAGCGTTGCGCTTCCGGCGTTTAAGAGTGTCCCCGGCAGCGGCGCCAAAAATTACTTGATGTCAAAGCTAAGGGATACGAAATAGTTTATATTTTACTAGGAAAAACTATTAAATACGATACAATTTTACACAAGATATTTATTTATTTAGAGAATGGATATACTTAAACCTTGCTACAACACTTATAGGCAGTGTACCTAATCGTACAGTAGTGTAGTTTTTAGTAAGTCCGGTTCGTTCCACAGGGAAATCTTTAAACAAAGCTTAACGCTATATTAGTTTACTTTTATAAAAATACAAATACATATATATAAGTAATATTATTATTATAAAGAGGGGTTTTTACCGTTTAATGACCGGTTTGTCGATTTTAAAACTTTAGTCGCAGTTAAAACCAAATGTAAAATAATAAATAAATACAAGACTTAATTTTAAGCGTAAAGTAAATAACGATAATGAAATTGCGAATAATAAAAGTGCGATAAAATAAACTTGCGATAATTAAAAAGTACGATAATTAAAAGTGCAATTAAATACAATAACAATAAAAATGCGATAATTAGAAGTGCAATTAAATATAAAATAAAGGAAATTAAATATGAAATAAAAGAATTATGCTTATTTAAACTTCCGTAATCATGATGTTTGACGTGTTGATTTTAGTTTTATGCCCATGGGTTAATTGTCCTTTGTCCTGGATTATTTAATATGTCCGTCTGGTTTTTGTCCATAACAGTCCATCAGTCATAAATATAAAGTGCGAGTGTCCTCATCAAATTATTCTTATACCCGAAGTTAAATATTCCAACTAATTGGGGATTCGAATTGTAACAAGGTTTTAATACTTTGTTTAATGAATACACCAGGTTATCAACTGCGTGTAAACCAAGGTTTTACTACTTTGTTAGCAATTACACCAATTACCCTTGAATGTAATTTCACCCCTGTTTTAATTATTCTAGTGGCTATTAATCCATTCCCGTGTTCGGTTAAATGAACGATTATTCGTACATATAAATACCCCGCCCATCGTGTCCGATCGAGTGTATATGGTAATTTATAGGGATGCCCAATTGTAAATCTTTATATTAACATTAACAAACTATCATTTAGTTAAACAAATATAAAGCCCATTAATAGCTCATAGTCTAATTTCCACAAGTGTCGTTCTTTTGTCCAAACCCCAATTATGGTACAAAGCCCAATTACCCAATTTTAGTAATTAGCCCAACATCATGATTACTTCATTTTAAATAAGCATAATAATAACTTAGCTACGAGACATTAATGTAAAAAGGTTGAACATAACTTACAATGATTAAAAATAGCGTAGCGTTACACGGACAGAATTTCGACTTACACCCTTATAACATTCGCTAACATACCCTTATTATTAGAATTATAATTAAAATTAAAATATAAATTATAAATATATATATATATATATTTTACGTATGAGAAGAAGAAGAAAAAGATGATTTTTTACGATCAGAATTCGGTTGGCTTTATAGGCAGAATTTCATTTTGGGGCTCCGCGACTCGCGGCATTTTTGCCTTCAAACTCCGCGAGTCGCGGAGAATGAAATTACAGCTCAGTCCCTTGGAGTCTTTCTCTGCCGACGGTTTTTATTTATAAATATAATATATATATAATTAATATAATTAATTATATATTATATTATATTTATATACATAGTTAACTTGTAATTTTTAGTCCGTTGCGTCGAGCGTTAAGAGTTGACTCTGGACCCGGTTCCGGATTTTCGAACGTCCTTGCGTACAATTTAATATCTTGTACTTTGCGTTTTGAATCTTGTACTCTTGTAATTTCGAGACGTTTCTTATCAATAATTGGAACCTTTTTGATTGTCTTTTGTACTTTTGACCTTTTTGGTCGTTTGCGTCTTCAATTCGTCGAATCTGTCTTTTGTCTTCACCTTTTATTATTTAAACGAATATCACTTGTAAATAGAACAATTGCAACTAAAAGCTTGTCTTTCTTGAGAAATAATGCTATGAAATATATGTTCGTTTTTAGCATTATCAATTTGTCAAAAATAAGTAATCATTTACTTTATTTTATATAACATATACGATTTCAAAAATTTGCACGAATGGTAAATAAACTAAATTTACTTTTATAAAACCTTGAGAGGATCGTACCGTAAAATAGTGTGTGAAAATTTTTGGCAAACAAAGTTTTCATATTTCGGACGTTACAAGTTGGAAAAAGATTGATGAGGATTGAGCAAAAGATTTTGAAAATTTCGGGTGATCTTTGAGGTACTAAAAACCATTGAGTTTAAATGTGGTTGATGACTATTGGTAGGGCATAAGTCAAAAATGCTTAAGTGTAAATTTGTTGCTTATAAGTGAGATACGAAAGGGAGAGTATGAGGATGAGAATTAACCACCCATTGATTTTGGAATATTTCGAACTGGTATGACTAATATCGAAGTAAGAAGGATGATGGTGTGATTATCATCGATTAAGTATTCTCTCGGAATAAATTAGGATTCAGAGTCGCGTAAGAATGAGTATCAAATGAGATTCTTGGGTAATCTTTAATATAGAATTTGAATCGCTGAAGTGACGGGATACAATTTCCTTTATGTATCGTTGTGCAAGTTTGTCCATTGTATCGGTTTCTTTCATGGCTAGAAAGTGAGCAGAGTTGGTGAGGCGGTCAACGATAACCCAGATAGTGTCATAACCGCCTACCGTTTTCGGTAGCTTCGTGATGAAATCCATTGTTATTCCTTTCCATTTCCATTGTGGCATTTCGGGTTGTTGTCATGCAACTAATAAGGTTCAGATTCGGGCTACATCTCTCCCCGTAATCTATTAATGGCTCACCATTCTCGCGAGGTATACGAATAATCTTCTTACTATAAATAACTTTCACTTTCATCCTTGAAAGCAAGTCCGTTCCAACTATTTCATCAAAGCTTCCTAACTTGATGAGTATTAGGTTAGCCCTAAAGTCCATTTCAACCATTACATCAAGCTTCCCAAATTGATGGGTGTTAGGTTAATCCTAAAGTCCATTCCAACTTTTACATCAAGCTTCGTAACTTGATGAGTATTAAGTCAATCCTAAAGTCCATTCCAACTTTTACATCAAACTTCCTAACTTGATGAGTGTTAGGTAAATCTTAAGGTTCATTCCAACCAAATCTTATTATACTGCTGTGAAAAATTCTATCAATCTTCTCAAATAACATCTGCTTGTGCGTGGGTAACTGTTGGGAAGTTATCCCACATCGGTCATGGACAAAAATAAATGTATTCATATAAGTTAAAGGGGAAGTCCCTCTATCACCAATTGGTTTTAGAAAATGATGATCTCTTAGACTTATATGTTGTGCATGTTGTTGGACTATACGATATATAAATTATGTCATGGTATCAGAGCTTAGGTGGACGGTTTGTTCTACAGCGAGTCCGAGTCAGGCCCCTATGAGTGTGCCTCCGTCGCTACAAAGAGATTAAGTCAGGCCTTCTTCTTGCCGCCATCTCTACAACCGTTCCACGCCTCGTTGTGAAGGGGTGTGTTGGGAAGTTATCCCACATCGGTCATGGACAAAAACAGATCTATTTATATAAGTCAAAGGGGAAGTCCCTCTATCACCAATTGGTTTTAGAAAATGATGATCTCTTAGACTTATATGTTATGCATGTTGTTAAACTATACGATTTATCAATTCTGTCAGTAACTAATCCTTTCCGACCACTACTTTAAAACTTCCAAGTTTTGTTGTCATGGGGTCATCTCCAAATGACCCACCTGTTAATTTTAAGGTACTACCTTAAATTATTCCTCTATCTCTGCCAGCTTACCATTAGGTTGTCCTATAGAATACTTAACTCTCATGGTTGTTAATGGCTTATTAGTCATAACACTAAGGTTCTTAGATATAAGGTTTCTATTACTCTAGTATTAAACAACTTCGAGACAATAAAACGTTGTGACGAATCGTACCCTAACTATAATCAGGATCCATAGCTGAGATAACGATTGCTCTACCGCAAGTAAGTCCAAAGTTTTTCCAATTTGAGAACTTCTTCCTTAAGTATCCAGGGTGTCCATATCTATAACAGATTTTCGGGTTATCAATTCTGTAATCAAGGCTCTTCTTGAACAGTATCTAGGCTACGTGGTTATTCTTTCCCTACCTCTAACAGACCATAATGCGTATACTCAAGTGGTTCCTACTAAAATTTTCTTTAAATCACTTCATATTCCTTATTTAGCAACATTGGGACTTCTGCATGGTTCACTTCAATATAATCACGCTGGCCTGGCGTCATTATATTGTACTAAATCGTACGTTCATTCCAATATCACTCCATATGGTTAACGTAACGTGGTCACTTCAAGTTCTACTCAATTTCATCTAACGGTGCTTTATCTATGCTATCTCAAAACAAAATCTACATAATTAATCTCACAGTTTCTCGGTGTGGGTGCGTAGGTTCCGTAGGTCATGTATCAATGCCTAAATGTCCCGAAATTTCTTCAAAATGTTCGGGTTCAGGTAATGTCGTTAGGTTCCTTTCTAGAAATTCAATCTGGGTCTCGCATCTAGTTGTACGTATAGCAAGTAGTAATACGATATGTCTAGAGGCGTCTCCCAAGTCTTTGGGTATGGCTGAGCATCAGTAGAAGGCACTCTGACCTTGTGAAAGGAGATGCCTTCCCGACTTCTCCAATGCCTAAGAGTGTTAGGGACCTAAGTCCAGAAGTGTCGTTAGATTGTCGAGTAGTGGTGAAGAATGAAAGAGATAAGTGACGGTCATGAAAGTGTACGGGATACGAGTCATCTTGCAGAAACTGAACATCCTTCTAATGTTCATACATTGTACATGGCTAATTAGGGTGAGCTCGAGGTGCGGTCACTTCGACAAGTCCTCGCATATCTCCTCCTCCGAGGATCAACCTTAGTGGGCGTGTATTCCGAGGGGTACTCCTCCTAGATTGCGTGAAGTAATGTTTCGATCTCTGGAACGGTGGAACGGTAGTAACAGGTGGATTACGATACTAGTCCTTAGGGTTAGACGAGTGGGAAAAGAGTTCAGAAAGATATCTGAACTAGGTAGGATAAATTCTCCAAGTCGGTACAGCGAAAAGCAGATGGGTAGCAAGCACGAAATCAGGCATAGTAACTACGGCAGCCTAGATCGTCTACAGCAGTGCATAGCATGGCAATAATAGCAGTATCAATAGAAGTATTATGCAAAAAGCATATAGTAGCATGCAGTAGCGAGAATAAGCAGCAGTATACAGTAAGTTCACATAGCATTGAAAGTAAGCAGTAGCATGCAACAAGTTCATATAGCAGTAAAAGTAAGTAATAGTATGCAGTAGTAGTAAGCAGTAACATGTAGTAATATAATACGGTAGCATGCAGCAGTTCCGCAGAAATAGGTAAACAAGCAAGTTGTAGATTAGTCCTATTAGCGAATCCTACTCGACTTGGTCAAGACTCACTAATGCAACCTAATTCCCTACAACCAATGCTCTGATACCAAATGTGACGCCCCGTACAAAATCATCGTGTACGGATCATCAGCAACATGATCATTACAAGGTCAAACACTATATGCTGTTTGAAAACCAGTTTTGCATTCATAAAAAGATAGCGTTTTACAAAAGATAACGTGCTTCGTATGAATAGAATCGTTAACATAAGTATGTGACCCAAAGGTCATTACCAAGCCATTGTTTGAAAATAACATAAGTTACGAATGCAAAATAAAAGTTTCATGATTGAGACATGATAGTGCTCTAAATGAACATATATTTAGGCTCAATATCCTTCCAATATGTAAAGCTTTTAGTTGCAATTGTTCTATTTTCAATTAATAATCGTTTAAATAAATAAGTGTGAAGACTGAAGACGCAAATGAAGATTTGAAGACGCAAATGATCAAAAAGCTCAAATATACAAGATACAATTCAAGTGGTTTAATTTATTGATGAGAAACATCTAAAAATTACAAGAGTACAAGTCGCGGAACGCAAAGTACAAGATATCTAAGCACACGAAAAGGCGTTCGAATATCCGGAACCGAGACATAAACCGAGCATCAACGCGCGAGTCAACGGATCTAAAATTACAAGTCAACTATGCACAAGAATATAATATAATATATATAATTATATAAAATTATATATATTATATATATTTAAATAAAGTGTCGGCAAACTAGAAAACAAAGCATTGTGAGCTGGATCAGGTAGCCATGCGATCGCATGGCATATAGGCACAAAGCCCATTCGATCGCATGGGCATCAGAAGTTGGCCAAGTGCTATAAATAGCCACGAATTCGGACGAACTCAACACACCTCAATTTTCTTTCTTCCTCTGTAAAGAATTATATATATTTATATTTATAATTTTAAGTTTAAATTAAGTTTAATAATAATTGGGTTAATGTAATAAATGTTTTAAGGTTTTGTAGGACGGAACTCTGTCCGTGTAACGCTACGCGATTAATCACCACTGTAAGCTATTGTAGCGACCCGACAAAATCGTCATTGATGGCGCCGTCTACTTAGGTCCCGTTACGTGGTCATAAGTCTTAAAAACAACGTTTGACCAAAAGATATGTCGCATTCATTTCAAATGTAAAGATTGTTCAAAGTTTACAAGAATAGTTCCACCACAAGTTACGTTACAAAGTTATAAGTACAAATGAAAATTATGCGACACAATTTAAAAATAGCCAAAAGACGCTCCATGTATGCATATATACTCGACATCCAATGCAAGTATCAAAATAATGAGCGGAAGCATGTATCATGTATCGTTCAAGGACCTGAGAAAAACATAGAAATCTGTCAACGAAAACGTTGGTGAAATCATAGGTTTAAGTAAGTAAGTACAAATGAACCACAAGATTTATAACATTACAATAATAGTTAACCATTCCAAAAATTTGTTATCACGAGCACCCAATTATCAATGCTTAACATTCCTTCCATAGAACCCCATCACCTTAGTGCTAGAACATACACTGTTTCTCGAAAATATATTTCATTCGTAAACGGTAGCGAAACGTTTGAATGAGGGTTTGTCAAACCCATATGGCCATATAACATAAGTTCTCGCTTACACCCGGCAAGTGTAACTAATGATAATCGAATTGAGGATTTTTGTTCTAAACTCGTATGTAGAATGTTTGTTTTCCTGTACTTGTGTTCACTTAGTTAAAAAGGAACGTTTATGTTTTCTCATCCCAAATGTAAGTTTCAAAAGAGTAAAAGTGGGACTATGATCTCACCTTGAGTGCACGAGTAGTAAAGTACTTCAACAAGTAAACGTGTGCAAAGAACAATGCTAGTCTTGACCTAAACAATAGGTTGTATCAATAACGGTAAACACGATAGGCCAAAGATGTTCAATTAGTCCTATGGCTCGTTACGACTCGAATACTACAACATGTGAGTCAAATTGTCATGTTTCATGCAAGATACGAGTATAAAAGCATGTTAGAACGATTTGCACAAACATTTGGTTAAGTTTGATTAAAAGTCAACTTGGTCGGGTCAAAGTCAACGAAAAAGTCAACACGTTCGGGTCGGGTCCCGAACTATTTCTCTGAGGTTTTTAATCATATATGAGCACGTTAAAACAAGTTACATGTGAATCGGAGGTGCGTAGCATAGTAAATATTTTTCGAAAAATGGTAAAACGAAACAGAAACTTCAAGTGTAACTGGACGGCGTCCAGATTTTCTGGACGGCGTCCAGTATTAATGGACTGGACGGCGTCCCAATATCTGGACGGCGTCCAGTATTAAAGAACTGGACGGCGTCCTAATATCTGGACGGCGTCCAGATTAGTATTCAGGTTCTGTTTGCTGAAAGTCTCAAGTGCACGAACCAAAATCCCAACAAACACAATTTATGATCCGCAAACAATCAAGACAAGTATCTTATACCGTTGGAAAGGTAATTTGACGAGGAAAACAACTAAACACATTTCATCAATCAATCTACCTATTACAACAACCAAAACCGCATCTAATGCTTAACATTAACCGCATACAAGTTCATAAATGCAATTCAATGATTCGGGCAACCAATTTACATGAATGATATGTCGTTTCGAATTTAATCAAGCATACAACCCAACTAAACACTTACCAATAATAATCCATGGAATTCAATGCATCATAAGTCCATTTCAAGTTCATCAAACCCTAACCCAAATTCACCAAAATCATAAATCAAGTTCATGAACTTTTCTAAAGCAACCTACACATCAAATTGAAGCTAGTGATACTAGGAACACAATTAGAACATGAACTTTTAACATCTAACAACATATGATCATCCAAAACTCAAAAACAACACACCAAAATTCAAGTTCATGCTAGTTACTTCAAAACAACAAGATCGAGCATACAATTCATATATTCATTTTAGACTTAAGCCATAGACACTAATTAACACTTTAATAAGTTAAAAACATCAAGAACACAAAATCTAGTGATTTTAGAAAGTTACCCAAATGTAATGAAATCAGTATGGAATCGAAGAGGAAGATGCAAGGATCACGAATTTGTAATTTGTTTTGTTGCTAACTTCCTAATCCGAATTTAGATGATGAATTCTTGTTGGTGTTTTTGAGAGAAAAAGAAGAAGAAGAAGGATGGAGAAGATGAAATGAATGGATGAGAGGAGTTTGACTCCTTTGACCTAGTCACCATTTTGGAATTTTGGCAAGTTTAGTCCCTCAAGTTTGAATCGGGTGCGTGAATTACCTAATCGAGATAATTTAAAACGCGTATTAACGAAAGATGTTATAAATATATAACGGACTTTAAAATAGTTAAACGGAAAGTAACCGGAAAAAGGCGGGATGTTACATTACCTACTCCTTAAAAGAAATTTCGTCCCGAAATTTAAGTAGGCGTAGTAGTCGTTGTTTCTTCCTCGAGATCTTGCGTTTCCGAATTCACAAATAGATGAGGATACTTCCTTTGCATTTGATCTTTTCTTTCCCAAGTAAACTCGGGTCCCCTTTTGGCATTCCAACGGACCTTGACAATTGGAATTCGGCTTTGTTTTAACGTTTTGACGGAGGTGTCCACAATTTCAACCGGTTCCTCCACAAAATGAAGTTTGTCATCGATAGTAAGCTCCTCGAGAGGGATGACGAGTTCGGGTTCGGCTAAACACTTTTTCAAGTTAGATACATGGAAAGTAGGATGAACGGAACTCAGTTGAGGCGGAAGATCTAAACGATAAGCAACGGTTCCAACACGCTCCAAGATTTCGAAAGGACCAATATACCGCGGATTTAGCTTCCCGCGTTTCCCGAAACGAATTACACCTTTCCAAGGTGCGACTTTTAACATTACGCGATCACCGACTTGGAATTCGAGGTCGTTGCGTCTAGTGTCGGTATAGCTCTTTTGACGACTACGGGCCGTCCTAAGCCTATCTCGGATTTGAACGATCTTCTCGGTTGTTTCATGAAAAAGTTCGGGACCGGTGATTTGTTTGTCGCCTACTTCGGCCCAACAAAGAGGAGAACGACATTTTCGGCCATATAATGCTTTGAATGGTGCGGCGTTAATACTCGCGTGATAACTATTGTTGTAGGAGAATTCGGCGAGAGGCAAGTGCTTATCCCAAGCTTTTCCAAAGTCGACAACGCAAGCTCGTAGCATGTCTTCCAAGGTTTGATTTGTGCGTTCGCTTTGTCCGTAGGTTTGTGGATGATATGCGGTGCTCGTGTCTAAACGAGTTCCCAATGCTTCTTGCAAAGTACGCCAAAATCTAGAAACAAAACGGCCATCTCGGTCGGAGATAATCGATAAGGGTACACCGTGTCGGGCTACGATTTCTTTGATGTAGAGTTGTGCGAGTTTCTCCATGTTGTCGGTTTCCTTCATGGCTAAGAAGTGCGCGGATTTGGTGAGTCGGTCAACAATGACCCAAATAGTATCATAACCGCCAACCGTCTTTGGTAGTTTGGTGATAAAATCCATCGTTATCCTTTCCCATTTCCATTGCGGGATTTCGGGTTGTTGAAGTAGTCCGGACGGTCTTTGATGTTCGGCTTTAACTTTGGAGCAAGTTAGGCACTTTCCAACATAAGTAGCGACGTCCCTTTTAATGTTCGGCCACCAATATTGTTCTTTGAGGTCGTGGTACATCTTATTGGCACCGGGGTGAATCGAATATCTTGACTTATGGGCTTCGTATAAAATAAGGCTTCGCAAGTCCCTATAACTAGGTACCCAAATTCTTCTGGCGAAATATCGGAGTCCGGTTTCTTTAACTTCGAATCGAGAGGTGAGGACGTTCAAGTGTTCGAGAGAGATGTTTTCATCCTTGAGAGCTTCGTCTTGGGCTACACGAATTTGACTATTGAGGTTGGTGTGAATGGTGATGTTTAAAGCTCGGACACGAAGAGGCACCGCTCTTTCTTTTCGACTTAAGGCATCGGCTACTACGTTTGCCTTCCCGGGATGGTAACGAAGCTCGCAATCGTAATCGTTCAAAGTTTCAATCCACCGTCGTTGTCTCATGTTTAGTTGCTTTTGATCGAAGATGTGTTGAAGGCTTTTGTGATCGGTGAAGATAGTACTCTTGGTTCCATAAAGATAGTGTCTCCACATTTTAAGTGCAAAGACAACGGCTCCGAGTTCGAGATCATGAGTCGTGTAATTCTGTTCAAGAATTTTTAGTTGTCGAGAGGCATAAGCAATGACTTTCTTCCGTTGCATCAATACACACCCAAAACCATGTTTCGAGGCATCGCAATATACAACAAAATCATCATTGCCTTCGGGAAGTGACAAGATAGGAGTGGTGGTTAGCTTTGTCTTCAAGATTTGAAACGCGGATTCTTGCTCGGTCGCCCAAATGAATTTCTTTCCCTTGTGAGTTAATGCGGTTTGAGGACGTGCAACCAAAGAGAAGTTTTCGATGAATCTACGATAGTACCCGGCGAGACCCAAGAATTGACGAATGTGAGTACGAGTAGTAGGAGTCTCCCATTTACTAATGGCTTCGATTTTCGTGGGATCGACTTTAATACCTTGATCACTTCCAACATGACCAAGAAATTGAACTTCCTTCAACCAAAATTCACACTTGGAGAATTTGGCATAAAGTCGTTCTTGTCTCAAGAGTTCAAGCACAAGTCGGAGATGTTGTTCGTGCTCTTCTTCATTTAGAATAGATCAATATGTCATCGATGAACACAATAACGAATTTATCGAGATACGGTTTGCACACGCGGTTCATAAGATCCATGAACACCGCCGGTGCATTAGTGAGACCAAATGGCATGACAAGGAATTCATAACTACCATAACGAGTCCGGAAAGCGGTTTTGGAGACATCTTCCCTCTTAACCCTTAATTGATGATAACCCGAGCGGAGATCGATTTTCGAATATACACAAGACCCTTGTAGTTGATCAAAGAGGTCATCGATGCGAGGAAGAGGATATCGGTTCTTAACCGTCAATTTATTTAGTTCACGATAATCAATGCACATTCGTAGGGATCCGTCTTTCTTTTTAACAAACAAAATCGGAGCGCCCCATGGTGAATGGCTAGGTTGGATAAAACCACGGTCAAGTAGTTCTTGGATTTGACTTTGCAATTCTTGCATTTCATTTGGAGCAAGTCTATACGGTGCACGTGCTACGGGTGCGGCTCCCGGAATAAGATCGATTTGGAATTCTACCGGTCGATGAGGTGGAAGACCCGGCAATTCGTCGGGAAATACATCAGAAAAGTCACTAACAATTGGCACATCATCGATATGCTTCTCATCGGACTCGACTTTCTTAACGTGAGCAAGGATCGCAAAACAACCCTTACGGAGTAGTTTTCTAACTTTAAGGCACGAAACGAGGTTGAGTCTGTTGCAACTCTTATCGCCATAAACAATCAAAGGTTCACCATTCTCGATAGGAATTCGGATAGCGTTAAGATCACAAAGGATGTGAGATTTCGTTTTGACTAACCAATTCATACCGATTATTACATCAAAGCTTCCTAGTTCCATGGGTATCAAGTCAATTTCAAATTCCCTACCCAAAATGTTTAACGTACACCCCCGGTAATATGTGTCGGCACTTAATAGTTTCCCGTTAGCCACTTCAATGGTATAAGTGGTATCTAATGGAAGAGGTGGAGTGCTAAAAGAATGAGTCAAAGTCTTGGATACAAAGCATTTATCGGCGCCCGAATCGAATAAGTAAGAGACATAAGAATTGTTGAGAAGAAACGTACCCGTGACTAGTTCAGTGTCATCCCGGGCTTCCTCGGTGTTGATGTTGAAAGCTCGGCCGCGCGTGTTGGGGTATCTTTCTTCTTTGGGCATGCATTTCTATAATGACCCATTTGGCCACATTCGTAACAAGTGCCCGTCTTTGGTGCATTGGGCCACTTTCGAGCGACGGGAGTGGCACTTTTACAATCGTTGGCCTTATGACCAATTCCTTGGCACCGATGGCAAATTAGCTTACTACATTCGCCAAAGTGATGTTTGTTGCATTTGTTGCAAAGAGGTAGATTTCCGGCATAACCCTTCTTGCCGTCGGAGGTGAAAGATTTTTTGGCAAAGTTGTTGTTGCTTGATTGGGGAGCTTCCCATTTTCTTTTGTTGTGACCTGACTTGTCCTCGGCTTTAGGTGCCGGTACTACGATTTCGTCCACCGTCTCTATCAATTTGCGGGCCATGTTCAAAGCTTCTTGATGATTAGGGGGTTTGGATGACATTACTCCGTGTTTGATGCTCTTTGGAAGACCATCCATGTAAAGTTCAACCCTTAAAGACTCGGGGTTCACAAGGTTTGGGCACATCAAGGCTAGTTCAGAAAATCGTTGATTATAGGCCTTGAGATCGTTTCCGACCGCTTTTAGAGTTCTTAGCTCTTGTTCGAGCTTTCAGGTTTCCTCGCGCAGAAAGTATTCGATGATCATCTTTCCTTTCAAATCGGACCAAGAGAGAGCGTGGGCTTCATCGATACCCACCGATTGTACATAGGTGTTCCACCAAGTGAGAGTGACGCCGGAGAAAGTGTGAGTGGAGTACTTGACCTTGTCTTGGTCCCAACAACCGCTTATGCTAAAAACGGCTTCCGTTTGCTCAAACCATCGAGTGAGAGCAACCGGTCCTCCGGTTCCATCGAAAGTGTGAGGTTTGCACCCCATGAAAGCTTTATAGGAGCATCCCTCGTTTGAGTTACTGGCTCCATTGTTGTTGTTGTTGTGGTTGTTATTATTATTGTTGTTGGATGAGTGACCGGCCATGGCCGCATCTACGGCGGTGGCTATCATGCGTTGTAGAGCTTGTTCGGGAGTTTCACGGCCTGGCGCACGGCGAGGAGGCATTGTTCCTTCAAAACAAAAGAATACCGTTGGTTAGTATTCTAAATAATACTAACCGTGATATGGAAAAAAAAAGATAGAGAGAAAATTTTTCCTTGACTCGCCTTAAATTCTTTATGCCACAATGTCGGAACGTTCATATGAGTCACCGTAATATAATCCCGGAAATTATATTACCCTGATTCATATGTGCATTCGACATCATTTCATATAGTCAAGGTGGCGTGTCAATCAAATTAAACAACGTGAGATTAAGATGAACTAAGAGTAGATATGAGTAGAATCGTTCGAGTATAAATGCACAAGTAGTCAAGTAATTCCTACTTCAAGTCTATATGCCGGTTGTAGTCTAGACTCACCAATGTACCCTATGACTCGAGGTTGACACCAATGAACTCTAAATCCCTACAACCAACGCTCTGATAAAATCTGTAGCGACCCGACAAAATCGTCATTGACGGCGCCGTCTACTTAGGTCCCGTTACGTGGTCATAAGTCTTTAAAACAACGTTTGACCAAAAGATATGTCGCATTCATTTCAAATGTAAAGATTGTTCAAAGTTTACAAGAATAGTTCCACCACAAGTTACGTTACAAAGTTATAAGTACAAATGAAAATTATGCGACACAATTTAAAAATAGCCAAAAGACGCTCCATGTATGCATATATACTCGACATCCAATGCAAGTATAAAATAATGAGCGGAAGCATGTATCATGTATCGTTCAAGGACCTGAGAAAAACATAGAAATCTGTCAACGAAAACGTTGGTGAAATCATAGGTTTAAGTAAGTAAGTACAAATGAACCACAAGATTTATAACATTACAATAATAGTTAACCATTCCAAAAATTTGTTATCACGAGCACCCAATTATCAATGCTTAACATTCTTTCCATAGAACCCCATCACCTTAGTGCTAGAACATACACTGTTTCTCGAAAATATATTTCATTCGTAAACGGTAGCGAACCGTTTGAATGAGGGTTTGTCAAACCCATATGGCCATATAACATAAGTTCTCGCTTACACCCGGCAAGTGTAACTAATGATAATCGAATTGAGGATTTTTGTTCTAAACTCGTATGTAGAATGTTTGTTTTCCTGTACTTGTGTTCACTTAGTTAAAAAGGAACGTTTATGTTTTCTCATCCCAAATGTAAGTTTCAAAAGAGTAAAAGTGGGACTATGATCTCACCTTGAGTGCACGAGTAGTAAAGTACTTCAACAAGTAAACGTGTGCAAAGAACAATGCTAGTCTTGACCTAAACAATAGGTTGTATCAATAACAGTAAACACGATAGGCCAAAGATGTTCAATTAGTCCTATGGCTCGTTACGACTCGAATACTACAACATGTGAGTCAAATTGTCATGTTTCATGCAAGATACGAGTATAAAAGCATGTTAGAACGATTTGCACAAACATTTGGTTAAGTTTGATTAAAAGTCAACTTGGTCGGGTCAAAGTCAACGAAAAAGTCAACACGTTCGGGTCGAGTCCCGAACTATTTCTCTGAGGTTTTTAATCATATATGAGCACGTTAGAACAAGTTACATGTGAATCGGAGGTGCGTAGCATAGTAAACATTTTTCGAAAAATGGTAAAACGAAACAGAAACTTCAAGTGTAACTGGACGGCGTCCAGATTTTCTGGACGGCGTCCAGTATTAAAGGACTGGACGGCGTCCCAATATCTGGACGGCATCCGGTATTAAAGAACTGGACGACGTCCTAATATCTGGACGGCGTCCAGATTAGTATTCAGGTTCTGTTTGCTGAAAGTCTCAAGTGCACGAACCAAAATCCCAACAAACACAATTTATGATCCGCAAACAATCAAGACAAGTATCTTATACCGTTGGGAAGGTAATTTGACGAGGAAAACAACTAAACACATTTCATCAATCAATCTACCTATTACAACAACCAGAACCGCATCTAATGCTTAACATTAACCGCATACAAGTTCATAAATGCAATTCAATGATTCGGGCAACCAATTTACATGAATGATATGCCGTTTCGAAGGTAATCAAGCATACAACCCAACTAAACACTTACCAATAATAATCCATGGCATTCTATGCATCAAAATTCCATTTCAAGTTCATCAAACCCTAACCCAAATTCACCAAAATCATAAATCAAGTTCATGAACTTTTCTAAAGCAACCTACACATCAAATTGAAGCTAGTGATACTAGGAACATAATTAGAACATGAACTTTTAACATCTAACAACATATGATCATCCAAAACTCAAAAACAACACACCAAAATTCAAGTTCATGCTAGTTACTTCAAAACAACAAGATCGAGCATACAATTCATATATTCATTTTAGACTTGAGCCATAGACACTAATTAACACTTTTATAAGTTAAAAACATGAAGAACACAAAATCTAGTGATTTTAGAAAGCTACCCAAATGTAATGAAATCGGTATGGAATCGAAGAGGAAGATGCAAGGATCACGAATTTGTAATTTGTTTTGTTGCTAACTTCCTAATCCGAATTTAGATGATGAATTCTTGTTGGTGTTTTTGAGAGAAAAAGAAGAAGAAGAAGGATGGAGAAGATGAAATGAATGGATGAGAGGAGTTTGACTCCTTTGACCTAGTCACCATTTTGGAATTTTGGCAAGTTTAGTCCCTCAAGTTTGAATCGGGTGCGTGAATTACCTAATCGAGATAATTTAAAACGCGTATTAACGAAAGATGTTATAAATATATAACTGACTTTAAAATAGTTAAACGGAAAGTAACCGGAAAAAGGTGGGATGTTACAGCTATGTTCTTCCTTTTTAAATTAATGTCTCGTAACTAAGTTATTATTATGCTTATTTGAGCCGAAGTAATCGTGATGTTAGACTAAATATTAAAATGGGGTTATTGGATTTTGTACCATAATTTGGGTTTGGACAAAAGACCGACACTTGTGAACATTGGACTATTGACTATTAATAGGTAGGGGGTATTGTCTAATTGAATGACAACTCATTGGAACCTGTCGAACCTATCTTCAAATTAGTTAATCTAATAATTATTAAATTGATTACGAATGTCCTATTTAGTGACGTTTATACGACATCGTTTACAATCATTTAATTAATCAATTGGATTGGGTAATTTATTATTCATTATGACCAAGTGAATAAATTAATGTATCATGAACTAATTAAAACAGGGGTGGATTACATACAAGGATAATTGGTGTAATTGTTAACAAAGTATTAATACCTTGGACTACACGCAGTCGATAACCTGGTGTAATTATTAACAAAGTATTAAAACCTTGTTACAGTTCGAATCCCTAATTAGTTGAAATATTTGACTTCGGAAATAAGGTTAATTTGACGAGTATATTATAATTATGACCGATGGACTATTATGGGCAAAACCCAGATAGGTATAAAATAAACCAGGACAAAGGACAATTAACCCAGGTAACAATTAATTAAAATCAAAACGTCAAACATCATGATTACGGAAGTTTAAATAAGCATAATACTTTTATTTCATATTTCATCGTACCTTTATTTACTGTCATTTTAATTACTGCAATTTACTTTATCGCAATTTAAATTCTGTCATTTATATTATCGTCATTTATCTTTACGCTTAAAATATAAAATCGACAAGCCGGTCATTAAACGGTAAAACCCCCCTTTTATAATAATAATAACAATACTATATAACTTATAAATATATTTATATACAAATATAGTTTAAAACATATATAGCGTTAAACTTAGCCAGCTCCCTGTGAAACGAACCCGACTTACTAAAAACTACACTACTCTACGATTAGGTACACTGCCTATAAGTGTTGTAGCAATGTTTAGGTATATCCCATCTATATAAATAAATAAAACTTGTGTAAATTGTATCGTATTTCATAATAAAATTAATAGTATTTCGTACTACACCGCTCAACACATCAAGTTTTTGGCGCCGCTGCCGAGGACAACGCCGAAGCGAAACGCTCTATTCTAAAAAAAATTATATATATTTATTTTTAATCTATTTTTGTTAAAAAAAAATATAAGAAGTTTAAATATTAAAATACAAAAACACAAAAAAGAAAAAAGAAAAATATATATCTATATTTTTAAGTGTTTAAATTAAAAAGTTTTTATTTTTTTTAGTTATAAAAAAAACTAATAAGTAATTTTTTAGTTTTAATTAAATTATATTTTCTATAAAATAAAAACAGAAAATTGAAATAAAAAAAAATACGCTGAACCTGCAAAATTTCGGCCTGTAACCTTTTTGAGTCTGCACACCATGAGACCGCATGGCTCAGACAAATAAAACTCATGCGATCGCATGAGTTAGTCTGACAGGCCACATACCTCGTACGCGTAATTAATACGGATTAGGGTTTAAGTATATTTAATTATATTATTTAGGGTTAAGATTTAATTATTATTATTATTTAGGGTTTAAGTATATTAATTAGTTTTTAATTCTAGTTTTCTATATTTAAATTGTAATATTAAGTTTAATTATTATTATTAATTGTATAGATTAATATATTTATAAAAATAATATAAAATTATTATTTTTATATAAAATTTTATTTTTAGATTATATCCTTTTATAATTTGTATCTTTTTATTATTCGTAGTCTTTATATTTTCCGTTCGTAATTAGTTTTAACTTAGTTTTTGCCATAATTCTTTTATATTTCTAGATTTTTAAGCCGTGCCATAAAATCTCTTAAGTGCTTTTTCTTTAGATTAAGATTTAGGCGCTTTAGAATTTTGCGACGCAATTTATACCTTTTAAGTTATTGCCGTTTTGGATATAGAATTCCTTTTAAGTTTTAATACCTTTAGGCGGAACTTTTTAGATTTAGTTTTTAGACTTTTAAGTTTCGACGTTTTTCTTTCTTATTTTTATTTTTCGACATTTTTCGACGCGCTCTTTTTCTTTTTCATTTCTACGCTCTAGTTTTTAGGACATAGAATTTTCAAAGTTTTCTTTAAATTTCGACGAAAAATTATTTTGAGCGGTTATATTGATAGACATCCAAATTTTCTACTTTGTAGTAATAGTTGGATTTGTTAGTGGCTGAGTTGTAGATTTTCCGACTTAAAGGATCCTGGCTCCCTGCTGCGTCTTTTGGCTATTCGAAACGTGGGCAAAAGCAGAAAAGTCTATTAATTTAATAACTTATATAATTTTTATTTTTATAACTAATAGGATATTCAGTGAATGCACCGAGCAAAATGTTCACCACATTTCATATGTTCACCTCCTGTAACTCGATCAAGACATCTAGCCAATATTTTCGCCGTTGATTTTTCTTTAGAATCGTCATCTAGTCGAATGAGTACTCCAATTCAAATTTCCGATAATCCATTTTTTGAACCCGACCTCACAATTGAGAACCCGGAGGATATTCAAGGACAATTCAGTGATCCTGAACCACTAATTATTCCTCTTGAACCACAAATTATATAACCAGAGATTGTCGAGGAAGAAATCATTAAATCAAAATCCTCTAGTGATTCAGATTCAACAAACTCAATTATGGAAAATCGGGAACCTCTAAGTATGGAAGATCGAATGAGAGCCACACGCACTGGCCAAGGTCACGCCATTATTAAGCCAGACATTAATGCGCTAGATTATGAAATCAAAGGACAAATCCTACAAATGGTAACTAATCAATGCCAATATAGTGGTACGCCAAAAGAAGATCCAAACGAACATCTTCGAACCTTTAATAGGATCTGTACTCTATTTAAAATCAGAGAAGTTGAGGATGAACAGATCTATCTCATGTTGTTTCCGTGGACTTTAAAGGGAGAAGTCAAAAATTGGTTAGAATAATTACCTGAAGGAGCGATTGACACATGGGATGTTTTAGTTGAGAAATTTCTTAAAAGATTCTTTCCGGCATCTAAAGCCGTGAGACTTCAAGGAGAAATTGTTACGTTCACGCAAAAGCCAAATGAAACATTATATGAGGCGTGGACAAGATTCGGAAAATTGTTGAGAGGATGTCCTCAACACGGTTTAGACACTTATCAAATAGTGCAAATATTCTACCAAGGATGCGATGTTGCCATACGAAAAGACATCGACACAGTAGCTGGTGGTTTTATTATGAAGAAAACTGCAACTGAAGCTCACAAAATCATTGATAACACAGCCTCCCACTCGCACGAGTGGCATCAAGAAAAAGATATTTTTCGTTCATCTAAAGTGGCTAGAGCCGATTCTAGCCATGACTTTGATTCCGTTTCCGCAAATATAGATGCTTTCGAGAGACGAATAGAAAAGATGACTAAAGATATTCACGCAATATGAATCAGTTGTGAGCAATGCGGTGGACCACACTTAACGAAAGATTGTCACATCGAGCAAACCATGGAACAACGAGATAATGTTTCCTACATGAACCAAAGGCCGGGAAATAATTATCAAAATAATTATCAACCGCCAAGGCCAAACTTCAATCGAAATCAAAACATTCTTTACAATCCAAATGGGCCAAACAATAACTCGTACAACCAACAAATTCCGAATAACCAACCAACTCAAAACAACACTTTCAATCAATAAAGACTTGGCTTGTATAAACCACCACAATAAATCGAAGAGAAAAAGCTAAATCTAGAAGAAATGATGGCAAAGCTAATGGAATCTCAAACACAATTTATTACATCTCAAACCCAAACAAATGAGAGGTTTGATCAGTCATTAAGAAATCAACAAGCTTCCATTTTGAATCTAGAAAAACACGTAGGTACTCTTGCTAGCATGATGAGTGAGAGAAAACAAGGAAAGCTACCGAGTAATACTGAAGTAAATCCTCGGAATGAGAATGTTAATATGGTTTCAACGAATTCTGAAAAACCAGCACCAGAAGATGAGAAGGTTTTAGATGTGAGTAACAATGAAGAAGTTACAACACCACCACCACCCGAGTATGTAAAGCCAGTGGTGGCACCATACAGACCACCCATCCCATTTCCAAGAAAAGGAGTTGAGTATGAGCAAGTAATAGGTAATAAAGTTTGTGATACCTCTGAAAAGAAGAAGAAGAATAAGAAAGTATAAGAAATAAAAACCGTAAAGATAAACCCGGTGAAGACAGTTCCACCAAAACCTTCACCCAGGGTAGGTGATCCGGGTGAATTTATTGTTCCTTGTCTACTTAGTGATTGTGTCATGTATGATGCACTAGTAGATTTAGGTGCGAGTATAAGTGTTATGCCTCTTTCATTATATAAGAGATTAGGAGTAGGTGAGTTAAGTCCAACAAAAATGAGTGTTAGACACTTTGATCAAACCATTAGGCACCCAGTCGGAATTGCTGACAACCTACTCGTTCAAGTAGGTAATTTAACCTTTCTAGTCGAATTTATTGTCATTGACATAGAAGAGGACTCAAACATTCCTCTAATTTTAGGTCGACCATTCTTAGCGTCCACCGGGACATTATTTGATGTAAGAGAGGGTAGAATGACACTTAGTGATGATGACAAATCGGTCACCTTTGTGAGTCGAAAGGCTAATTCTCCACCAACCAAAACCGTTGAACCAACAAAAACGATTGGTAAGAACCATGTTATTTTACCAACTCCAACGGTAGTGCTTAGAAATAATAAAATGCCTAAGTATGGGGAAGATGAAGTAACACCTAATGATGACCGGATAACAAAGAACCCTGTTGTTGATACGAAATTAAATGACCCCGTTATTAACAGTTCAATGAAGAAACTTATTAAACGGATTCGCGATGCTAGAACCAAGGGGAACTTTAAGTTATGTAACCGGTTAGTATCCAATATATCGCCTAAAGAAAAAGCGAAACTAGTTGAATTTGTGGATATTACACGGGAATCCGACCAATGGCTTAAAGCAAAAGTCACAGATATGCAAGTTGATTATGGTCCAAGAGAAATTGACAATGAAGTTAATCACAATTTCGACACCACAGCTACCTAAGTGTGGGGAGATTCAAATGTTCTAAAAAGAAAATACTGTCTAGAGTTAGTTGTTCGGTTCTCGTGTAGTTCCGAGAATGGAATCCGATTGGTCTTTTCCACTAGCAGACACTAAAGAACTAGTTTTCTTTTCCCCATTCTGAATTTTTTTTGTTTTGTAGGTTTTGTATGAAATTAATACGCTTTTTAAATTTATGTTTTGTGTGAATTTAAAAATAAAAATTTACTTTATTTCATTAAGTTTAAGAAATGATTTCTAAAATTCATCGTAAGTTGAAGACTAGGTCATGGAACCGAAATTGCTTTACCCGAGGGCGGGCCGAAAAATTTTGTTATCATTATTTTTAATTTTATTGATCTAAAGTATACCAAAAAAATTAAAAAACCCAAAAATCTTTGCTTTTAAAACAATCGCTTTAAAAATGACAAATTTTAAATTTTGTCTAGGGACGGACTAGGTAAACATACTGAAACTACCTAAAGTAAAAGGAAACAAAATCTTTTAAAAAAAATTATTCATTTAAATTATTTTGATAAATAAAGGTTTTATGAAAAAAATATACATATATATATTATATATATGTTTGTAGTTTATCTTATGTAAAACAGGGTAAAACAGCGCACTTTCAAAGACTGGCATTAAGTTCAGCAAAAACTACTAATTTTGACGATAAGACGCAAAAAAAATATGTGAAATTACAACAAAAGGAATTAACGATGAGGCGCGCCATCTATCATTCGACGATCTTAGTAATTACAAACTTGGTATTTTTAATCACTTTTCTACACTAATCACCCTCATGAATTTAAATTTTTACTGATTTCTTGCAAATGAGGGCATTGCAAGATCTCAAGTGTGGGGAAGGGTTATAAATTTTCTCGAGTTTACACTGGGTTTAATTAAATAAATTCAAAATCATGTTTATACATATTTATGAACGGTAAAACTAGGTGTTAATGCCAAAATTATTGTTACCTCGGAGAGAACATAAATGGAGAAACAACCCAAAACGCTAGAATTCATTTAAAATGGAAAAGAGGAGAATAAAAAGGCAAAGAAAGAAATAAATAAAAGCCAAGTGTGGGGAGAATGTACCAAGTTATTCAATTAAAAACTACCTATCACATGTTTCTGTAAAGTTATTGAAGGTGCTTTTGTTTTGGACTAAATTAACTGTTTTACCCGTAAAATTGGAATATAAATGAATGAAAAGATGGATCTCCACGATGAATCAATTCCATCATTAAAAGGAAGTAAAGTCTTCTGAAAAAGACACACGCTTCTTGATTTAGGTCAAGAAGTTGTCGTCCAGACCAGCTGTAGGTTGACGAAAAATCTAGAAAAGTCATCTCTAAAATCAGCAGGAAATCCACGGACCTCAGCATCAAAAGGGTCGCCATGTGGTCAGACTTATCCTAACCATGAGAGGATCTGTCTCGTAAAATGGGGAGGGTGCCGTGCAAATTAGCTTGATAAGACTAATGAATCAGACCCCCAGAAAGGATAATCTCCTTAAAGATTAAAAATCAGCTTTTAAGCCTGATATTACTCAATCCTTGAGATTGACTTTAAAGATTGAGAATTACAAACTCATGGAATTCAATGATATCTAAACTCGAGCTTGAACGAGAAAATATTTGGATCAAAATTACAAACCGATTTATTTTCTGAAAACCTATTTTCAATGCGTTCATTACCATTGAACGTAAAATCCTGAAAATTTAACGGAATTCATTAGGTCACCTGAACCAAATCGGGTGTCAACCGTAAGAACGGTGGTTGCATAACATGGTCGAAGATAGGACCTTGTGCCAGACCAAAAAATTATAAGGTGATCTTTACTATTTCTCCTACAAAGGATAGTAATTGCATCCGACACGTTATTGACCATAATTATCTGCATGTCATGGGACATTGCCTTAACAGTTACTTGTTCATCGCTTTCCTTTACAACCGGACGGTAGTTTACTGAAAGGTAATATACGGGACAAGTAAACTGGACTTGTTCTTTCCTAATACAAGGTTAGCAAGTGGGTGACACAAAACCGCAAGTTTTGCGCTAAAATTTTAAAATCTGAAACCCACACAACCCACAAAAATATTTTTCAAACACCGGTGAAGGGTTATTCTAGAAAACTTATCTAGGATAAAAGCTAGAATTTTCAAAAGATCAAATGTTTTCATAAAGATCCAATTTCCTTAAAGGATCTAAATTTTCATAATCATGTGGGACTGTAAACCACATCGTTACTATCATTGTTCATACCGCTGTATCAAAATCACTGATGTATAAAGTGTGAGAATAAAAAAAGTGATTCGAGTGAAGTGTGATTTTATTTCAAGTTCTGTATTGCTTGAGGACAAGTAACGTTCAAGTGTGGGGATATTTGATAGTGCTCCAAATGAACATATATTTAGGCTCAATATTCTTCCAATATGTAAAGCTTTTAGTAGCAATTGTTCTATTTTCAAGTAATAATCGTTTAAATGAATAAGTGAGAAGACTGAAGACGCAAATGAAGATTTGAAGACGCAAATGATCAAAAAGCTCAAATATACAAGATACAATTCAAGTGGTTCAATTTATTGATGAGAAACGTCTAAAAATTACAAGAGTACAAGTCGCGAAACGTAAAGTACAAGATATCTAAGCACACGAAAAGGCGTTCGAATATCCGGAACCGAGACATAAACCGAGCATCAACGCGCGAGTCAACGGAGCTAAAATTACAAGTCAACTATGCACAAGAATATAATATAATATATATATATTTAATTATATAAAATTATATATATTATATATATTTAAATAAAGTGTCGACAAACTAGAAAACAAAGCATTGTGAGCTGGATCAAGTAGCCATGCGATCGCATGGCATATAGGCACAAAGCCCATGCGATCGTATGTGCATCAGAAGTTGGCCAAGTGCTATAATTAACCACGAATTCGGACGAGCTCAACACACCTCAATTTTCTTTCTTCCTCTGTAAGAATTATATCTTTTTATATTTATAATTTTAAGTTTAAATTAATTTTAATAATAATTGGGTTAATGTAAGAAATGTTTTAAGGTTTTGTAAGACGGAACTCTGTCCGTGTAACGCTACGCGATTAATCACCACTGTAAGCTATGTTCTTCCTTTTTAAATTAAAGTCTCGTAACTAAGTTATTATTATGCTTATTTGAGCCGAAGTAATCGTGATGTTAGACTAAATATTAAAATGGGGTTATTGGATTTTGTACCATAATTTGGGTTTGGACAAAAGACCGACACTTGTGAACATTGGACTATTGACTATTAATTGGTAGGGGTATTGTCTAATTGAATGACAACTCATTGGAACCTTTCGAACCTATCTTCAAATTAGTTAATCTAATAATTATTAAATTGATTACGAATGTCCTATTTAGTGACGTTTATACGACATCGTTTACAATCGTTTAATTAATCAATTGGATTGGGTAATTTATTATTCATTTTGGCCAAGTGAATAAATTAATGTATCATGGACTAATTAAAACAGGGGTAGATTACATACAAGGATAATTGGTGTAATTGTTAACAAAGTATTAAAACCTTGGATTACACGCAGTCGATAACCTAGTGTAATTATTAACAAAGTATTAAAACCTTGTTACAGTTTGAATCCCTAATTAGTTGGAATATTTAACTTCGGGAATAAGGTTAATTTGACGAGCATATTATAATTATGACCGATGGACTATTATGGGCAAAACCCAGATAGGTATCAAATAAGCCAGGACAAAGGACAATTAACTCGGGTAACAATTAATTAAAATCAAAATGTCAAACATCATGATTACGGAAGTTTAAATAAGCATAATACTTTTATTTCATATTTCATCGTACCTTTATTTACTGTCATTTTAATTACTGCAATTTACTTTATCACAATTTAAATTATGTCATTTATATTATCGTCATTTATCTTTATGCTTAAAATATAAAATCGACAAACCGGTCATTAAACGGTAAAACCCCCCTTTTATAATAATAATAATAACAATACTATATAACTTATAAATATATTTATATACAAATATAGTTTAAAACATATATAGCGTTAAACTTAGCCAGCTCCATGTGGAACGAACCGGACTTACTAAAAACTACACTACTCTACGATTAGGTACACTTCCTATAAGTGTTGTAGGAAGATTTAGGTATATCCCATCTATATAAATAAATAAAACTTGTGTAAATTGTATCGTATTTCATAATAAAAATAATACTATTTCGTACTACACCTCGCATACATCAAGACATCTCTAAGTAATGCGCCGAAAATCTAACACAGCAGGTCCATAACAGCAAGTCTATAACACCAAGACAGCAAGTCTAACAGCGGAAGTAACATCGTCTAAGCAACTGAGAAATACACGCTTAAAATTCAACACGAATGTTGGTGAGCTATAGTTTGTTTGTAATCAGTAAAGTAATGTAGACCACAAGATTTCAGTGCTTCAAACAGCATTTCAAAACAGTATGATAAAGTATATGCTCAACCGTAAGCACCCGGTAACTAACTTAACGTAATAGTAATACCCCCTAAAAGTACACTTGGCGAGTGCGTATGTCCTCGAAGTATCAAACACCAGTTAAATGCTAGCACGACTAGCCCGAGTGGGAAGTCAAACCCTATGAATTCATATCTAATATTCGCGTTCACCGGTTCAAAACCAATGATTAAACATTACCGTGCTAAGAGGAATTTTTATGTCGTTCTATAACCCACATATATGTAAAGTTTAAGTACTCATGTAAAGTAAGTAAAACATAAAAAACGCATGTATTCTCAGTCCCAAAAATACTAAAAGTAGTAAAGGGATGCTATAACTCACAGTGGATAAGCAGTAAAAGTCGATATGAAACGTATGCAGGTAGTAAGTCTGTCCGAAAGGTTGTCAACCTTAGTCAAAGGTTACTAGGTCAGTATGTTGTCCCCATAAGTTTAAAAGTGCATAAATTAAGTGTAAGTGTCATCATCATCATCATTTATTATCATAAAAGCTAAGTGTGTTTAACAAGTATATAGATCGAAACAAAAGGCTGAATTTGGACAGCTGTTACGACCTCTATATAAATCGAAAAGACGCGTAGTCAGTGACCATGGCTCCGTATGTGAGTCCTATAAACACTGACCAATTTTCAGAACCTAAATCATCTTTTTTTTTACTGTGGCGACGGTTTAAGTGCGAGTAGGTCAGAAATTTCAGCACAATGTTACAAGGGCGTAGTGACTTTCGGAAGGCCATAAATCCTAAACCGTATATTGGATTAAGTCGAGGCCTAAACGAAAAGTCATCTACTCGAAACGACCTATCTTAAAATCAATTTTTCAGAAGCCCAGGAGTCTGTTCAGACCCCGAAAAACAGCAAAAAATGCTCCGGTGAGGTTCTTGGTGCTTGATGCTCATCACGGTTCTAATCCTTGATGCTTGTAAGCTTCAAGTGTAAAACTCTTTGATGTTTTAGCATCATTTTGACCAAGGTTCAACCATAAACACACAACTTAAAAGTAAAATCTATCATTCTACAAGTTTGGAACATCAAGATTGCCTCTTTATTGCATGAATCAAATAAAGCTTCAACCTTTGTCCATTTTACACAAGTTCATGCATCTATATCATATGTGATGATGAAGACTTGATCTTTATCATCACAACAAACAAAAAAAGGTTTCAAGTAAGTGAGATCTACAATAATCACTTAGATCTCAAGTATTAAGAAAACCCTAAGCTAGAAAGCTTGGATCTTTATAAGATTAATGAGACCATAAGCTAGAAAGCTAAGATCTTTAACAAAATAATGAAAGTAATGAGACCATAAGCTAAAAAGCTAAGATCTTTAACATAATAATGAAACCCTAAGCTAAAAAGCTTGGAACTTTAGTGTTCTTGAAGATCTTGAAGCATAAAGGTTGAATCTTTAAGATACATGAAGATTACAAACACAAGTTTGAATCTTTATAACAAAATAACAAGATTAAAGCTAAAAAGATTTAGATCTACAAAATAAGTGAAGATTCAAAACTAGAAAGCTTGAATCTTCCATGTTCTTGAAGGATTCAAACTCAAGTTTGAATCTACAAGATGTAATTAAGATCAAAAGCTAAAAAGCTAGACCCTTGATGATGATGATGAATTCGTGACCTTAAGAAGAAGAAGAAGAAAAGAAAAGTTTAAAACTTATACTTTTTAGAGTGAGAAAGACTAGAGAGAGGATAAGAGAGTAAGTGTGTGTAAATTGCAAATGAGATTAAGTGTAAAATGGATGAAATAAGGCTTGTATTTATAGGAGGATGGGGAGGTGGCAAGGTGATGGTGGCCGTGGGTTTCTAAGGGGACAAGGGGGACACCTTTTTCACTTTTTAGTTGGTGGTTGTCTAAAGTTGGTGCTTATGTTGGGATCCCATGCAACAATTGTGATTATGGTTAACAAAAATGCTAGTATATTCCCTCTAATAAATGGGCATTTGTCTTACATATTATTGGGTCATTAGTTATTAATAATTGGGCTAATTAAATAGTCCATTAGCTAGAGTATGGTGGGCTAAAGTCCAACAAGGTAGAAAGTCCAACAAGACTAACTAGTGTGTTCTAGTAAATTACTAAGCGTAATTAAGCATCCAAAAACCCAAGTAATTGTTATTATAAAATAACAATTAGTATTACGTAGTCATAATATTATGATTATGACCAAAGTTAAATGTGTACCAAGTACGTAGCTCGTTTCAAACGTCAAGTGACACCAACGGTCGTAAAAGCATTCGGGGATCAAGTTAAGTGATTAAACACTTAATAGCATGTTTGTAAGATATTAATGAAAGTAATTAATCATTAAATAAGATCCCAGAGCATAAACTGGCTCAGTACGCACGTATACGCAATTTCGTAAAAGCACAAAGCACAAAAGCAAGTCAAAAAAGCCGGGTCGTTACATTTTGATTTATAAAGATTTTTACACGTAACCCGATTGAATCACACATAAACCTTGATGAAGAGTATGAATGAACATAAAATAGTTAAAAAAAAAACACTTATATTTTACCTACATAATTAGATATATAGTTTCTCGTTCACATGTGCATATTTGTTTTCGAACATATGAACAGTTTCATTTAATCAACAATTCAACATGTAATTTGAGCTAATTAACATATGTTTGTTAATGATATGTGCATTAATTAACATTTGCATGTAATTTGTTGCATTTAAACGCATAAAAACTATTGAATTAAATAGGTTCTTGCAGTTCTCACATTTTAGTGTTTCTTGTTTGAACCTGCCCCTATATATATATATATATATATATATATATATATATATATATATATATATATATATATATATATATATATATATATATATATACATATATACATATATATATACATATACATATATACATATATATATACATATACATATATATGTATATGTATATATGTGTGTGTATATGTATATATATGTATATATATGTATATGTATATGTATATGTACTCATCATCCAATCCCAACTATGTTTGAATAGCAACCATCGAAAAATAAGGGGTTTGAAAGCCATTGATGCAAAACTTGATTTATCTTCCCGACCTATTTGAGATCAGATCAAACCTAAAACTTATAGTAAGAGATTCAAGTGCTTAATTTAGGAAAAAGTGATTGAGAGATTGTTTTAACTTCAAAAATCGTGCAACCGATCAGAATTTGGATTCGCGAGAGCGTAAAACAATCAATCAGATTAATTTAATCAACAGGATTGAATAGATTAATATTTACAAGGGTTGAACTCTGGTGATCGACCGAAATTCAATCGAAGTGTTATTGATATTAATTGTCTAATGTAATTTTGGCAGAGTAACATTGTTGTGATTGTGATCCCCCTGACATGAATAACCCATGGGTGTATTTATAGGCGCCAAAAGTTTGTTAGAGGGAATGATGATGTGACATATGTCCCTTGCATGGTTGTAACAAACCACGTAACAAACTTTTCTTAAATCACCTGCTGACGTGGCATGGACACACCACGCCTAGATATTCCAATGTTTGTATGCAGGCTACTGGGTAGCCTATACATTTAGCTGAGTTTGCGTGAACATTAAGTCTTTACGTGTTTCTTCACGGTGTCCTCCGTCCATATAATCTTCTAGAAGGCATATACGTCACAACTTTGTTTGACTTATATGCGAACACAACCTTATGTCTATAAGTGCTTCTTCGTGGTATCCTCCATTCGGATAATATTATACACGGTATCTACGTCACAACTTTATTTGATAATATATGTCTAGTTAATATCTAGACGGCTCTTGTCTTCTATCCGGTAGACGGTTTTAATATTGATTTGTTATTGTCTTGTGTTCTTCTTTTCGTCACTGATCTTGCTTCTAGCCGGTGATGGCTCCCTATTTATATGTCAAGAGGATTTTTGTTTTAAATATACATAAGTCTTTATACATATAAGACTTATTTGATATGAATCGAATATGTGTATCATCAAGTTTCCCAGTTTGGTAATGCCAGTCGGTACGGCTATTTTACAAACTTCCAAGATTCACTCCATGCCTCCAATCATGACTTCTCGGCACAAAAAGTTTGACATGAATGGTAAACATGAAATCCCTTGTTGTTGGTATCCAATAAGATTCGTAGACGGAAGTGAACTTGCCGAAGAGGTTTATCTGACACCTACTTTCCGATCATATGTCGTCAGCAAGTGTATTTGGTGAGGACATGTCTTCGGCAAGGGGCGTCGGGGAAAGGCATAAATCTTGTAGTGTCCGGCCACTACCGTTGTTCTCAGTCAACGAGTCGGTGGTAGAAATTGAAACTCGAAGTTGTTGGTGAGATTTCAGTTGTTTGGTTGTTATCTCTAACTTGTGCAGATCTTCTTTTTTACTTTATATTTTGCTTTTATCTTTTCTTATCTTCAATTTTCGAGGATCATTATTGCTAGAGTTCGTTTAGAAGAGTCGCTTTGTTCTCTGTTTTAGTGTGTCTCTCTCTCTCCCTCTTTATGTTGTTCTCGTTTCTCCACCCTCGATTCCGTTTGTTTAGGTCTTTGTTTTTTTAATAGGTGACGTGAAGATCATCGTGTTACATTCTGTCTGATTTTGCGTTTGTTCCGTTTTGTCGCTAAACTTCCGATCTGCTTTGCATATGGCCTCCGTCTTTACAGTTTTTCATCACTAAGTTGAGTCCTCATGTTTCTGTTCACTTTCAGGCTTCAAATTTTATCATATATGTCGGACACTAGGTGTGATGCCCCGTACTAAACCATCGTGTACGAATCATCAACAACATGATCATTACAAGGTCAAATACTATATGCTGTTTCAAAACAAGTTTGCATTCATGAATAAAGGTGACGTTTTAACCAATGTCAAATGTTTAACACCCAAAAGTATGCTTCTACAAATAGCAAGCAATAATAGTACGTGACCCATAGGTCATTACAAATACATCGTTTAAAAAGTAATATAGTTTGAATGCAAAATAAACGTTTCATGCAGTGACATCTCTAATAAGCGCAGCGGGTGTCTACAAGGCATGACTAGTACAGCGGAAGCAAGCAAACCTTAAGCACCTGAGAAAAACATGCTTAAAAACGTCAACACAAAGGTTGGTGAGCTATAGTTTAAGTATAACAGTAATGTAAAGTAGTCCACGAGATTTCAGTGCTTCAAACAGCGTTTCAAAACAGTATGAAAAGTATATGTATAACTGTAGGCACTTGGTAACTAACTTAACGTTTATCACCCCCTAAAAGTACACTTGGCGAGTGCGTATATTTACGAAGTATTAAACACCCGTTAAATGCTAGCGCTACTAGCCCGAGTGGGGATGTCAAACCCTATGGATCCATATCTAAGATTCGCGTTCACCGGTTCAAAGACCAATGACTAAACATTACCGAGCTAAGGGGAAAGTTTATGCCGTTGTATAACCCTCACATATATAAAGTTTATGTACTCGTGCCTAGTATGTAAAACGTAAAATGCGCATGTATTCTCAGTTCCCATAATAGTTAAAGTAAAAAGGGATGCTATAACTCACATTGGAAAGTAGTAAAAGTCGATACGCGAGAATAGTAAGCAAGCGGTTGGTCCGGAAGGTCCTCAACCTAAGTCAAAAGTTACTAAGTCAGTAAATCGTTCACAAAGGTTTAAAAGTATGTAAATTAGGACTTAAATACCATCATCATTCATCATTAAACAAAAAGTGTAAAGTAAGTTTTAAGTCAAGACTAGGGTTTGAAATAAAGGCTGACTTCGTTCAGTAGCCACGACCTCTATACAAACTGAAATGAGGTGAGACCAGTGGACATGGCTCCGTATATGAGTCCGCTAGACTCTTACCAATTTCCAAAACCAAACTCATCTTCGTTTGACGGTGGTGACAGTTTAAGTGCGAGTAGGTCAGAAATTTCAGCACAACGTTAATAGGGTGTAGTGAATTTCGGGAGGCCATAGATCCTAAACCGTAACTCAGATTAAGACAAGGTCTAAATGAAAAATCATGTACTCGAACCGAACTAACTGAAAATAAACTTTACAGTATCCCAGATAGTCTGGTCAGTTCCAGAAAATAGTAAGAAAGGTGTTCTGGTGGGTTCTTGGTGCTTGATGCTCATCACGGTTCTCATCCTTGATGCGTATAGCTTCAAGTGTACAACTCGTTGATGGGTTTGCATCATATTAACCAAGGTTTGACCATCATAACACTAGTGCAAGTCTAAGATATGTAGCACAACTCATTTAAGTGTTGCAAGTAGTTTGATGAACCAAAGTTACATCAAGATCTTAGATCCGACACATACAAGAGTTATAAAAGTAATATTAAGCTATAAACTTGAAAGTAAACTAAATAATCAAGATCTTAAGTAGTAGAACTTAGATCTTAGCTAGATCTTAAAGATCCAAGACTAGAAAGTCTAGATCTAGTGTTCTTAAGTTAGATCCTAAGTTACAAAACTTGGATCTACACTTTAATGAAACCATAAGTTATGAAACTTAGATTTTCAACTTGAAAAATGTATGTAAGTTTGTAAGCTCTTATTTACAACAAAATTAGAAGACCATAAGCTATAGAAACTTAGATCCAACACAAGTATATGAAGTTATAACTAGAAAGTTATACTTCCATGTTCTAGAACTTACAAAGTTAACTTTGGTTCAAGAAAAATGAGATCAAGATTAACTAGTAAAACTTGACCAAAATAACAACATCACAACCTTTAAAGTACTTACAAAAAAATGAAATAAACTAAAGTACAAGTATTATGTTCATGTTTTGTTTCATACTTAGGAAGATTCAAATCAAAGTTTAAATCTTAGGATTTAAGTCTACAAACATGAACACAAGTATGGTTTTAAAACTCATGAACTTTAAATCTTTTAAAACATTAAATGTAGAACCATAAACTAGAAAGTTTAGGTTCTTGTTTGTTCTTGTAATGACAAGATAATATGAAGAATAAACTAGGAAGTTTGATTCTTGCAACTAGTAAGTAAACAATTAACAAACAACAAGTAACTTAAACAAGCAAAAGATGATGATGATGATGATGTAGATTTATGTTTCGGTTTTCACAAGAAAAAGAAGAGGAAATGAAGCCTTGTAACTTACAAGTTTGAGAGAGAATGAAGAGTAAATGAAAGTGCAAGTAAGTAGTGTGTGTAAAAATGAAGATAATACATGTAATAAGTAACTCAAAAAAAAGTTTGGAACCCCCCTTTATCCATCCCAAAACCGACGGCCCAAGGGAGTGCCAAAAGGGGAATTGTTTGCTAGTTTCTTTCATTCATGGATGAATGTGAGAGTTCAAAATGGTAATAAAGCAAATTGGCATGGGAACAAGGTGTAAGGATACAAGTAACTAGTCTTTCATTCACTTAATTAATCTTGTATTAAGCTTAACAAGTCATTAGCATAATGTTGGGCTCCTTAATATTCCATTAAGATAAGTAGGGTGGGCTTCCAAGTCCATTAACATGAATCCATTAATAAAAGCCCAAGTCTAATTATGTAACAAATTAAATAAACAAGGCTCAAGTAATTAACTAGTAACCTTAGTTAATTAAAAATGATCAATATTAATTAATCATGAATGTAAATAATATTCCAAAATATTATTCGTGAAAAGTACATGTGTCACAAAGACAAGTCAGGCCACGAAAAATTAAATACGGTAACAAGTAACACTTATAAGAACACGTTTATCAAAACGCAAGCATTAATAATAAATTATTAATAATTAAACGTTGGAAAATCCAGGGTCGTTACATTACCCAACTATTAAAGAAAATTTCATCCCGAAATTTTAAGCTGAGGTAGATGGAGGAGTTGGGAAAAGGTGAGGATACTTCTGCATCATTTGATCCTCTCGTTCCCAGGTAAACTCAGGTCCTCGTTTGGCATTCCATCGCACTCGGAAGATCGGAATCTTGTTGTGTTTCAAAGTTTTGACCTCACGGTCCATAATTTCAACAGGCTCTTCCACGAAGTGGAGTTTGTCGTCAATCGTAAGTTCTTCCAATGGTATGACATGTTCCGGCTCAGCAAGACACTTTTTCAAATTTGATACATGAAAGATAGGATGAACGGAGCTCAATTGAGTTAGAAGATCTAAACGGTAAGCAACGGGTCCAACACGCTCCAAGATTTCAAAAGGACCAATGTATCGTGGGTTTAACTTCCCACGTTTTCCAAAACGAATCACACCCTTCCAAGGAGCGACCTTCAACATTACAGTGTCACATACATTGAATTCAAAGTCTTTACATTTAAGGTGTGCATAACTCTTTTGGCGATCATGGGCTGTCTTAAGTCTCGCCTGAATTTGGACAAACTATCTCGGGTCCGGTGATTTGCGTTTCGCCTACCTCGGCCCAACAAATAGGAGATCGGCACTTGTGGCCATACAATGCTTCAAAAGGTGCGGCATTAATACTCGAATGATAACTGTTGTTTTAAGAGAATTCGGCTACTGGAAAATGCCTTTCCCAATCCTTTCCGAAATCAATGACACATGCACGCAACATGTCTTCTAAAGTCTGAATCGTGCGTTCGCTTTACCCGTCGGTCTGTGGATGATACGCATTGCTCATGTCGAGATGGGTTCCCAAGGCTTCTTGCAAAGAACGCCAAAATCTGGAAGCAAAACAGGGATCGTGATCTGAGATGATCGATAAAGGCACACCATGATGAGATACAACCTCTTTGATGTATAGTTGAGCGAGTCTCTCCATCGTATCAGTTTCCTTCATGGCTAAAAAGTGTGCAGATTTAGTAAGACGGTCAACAATAACCCAGATGGTATCGTATCCGTCCACCGTCTTTGATAGCTTCGTAATGAAATCCATTGTTATCCTTTCCCACTTCCATTGCGGGATTTCCGGTTGTTGAAGTAACCCAGAAGGCCTCTGATGTTCGGCCTTAACCTTCGAGCAAGTCAAACACTTCCCAACATAAGTTGCAACGTCCTTCTTAAGATTAGGCCACCAATACTATTCCTTAAGATCGTGGTACATTTTACCGGCTCCTGGATGAATCGAATATCTCGACTTGTGGGATTCATCTAGTATAAGGTTCCGTAGATCTCCATAACGGGGTACCCAAATTCTTCTGGCATAACATCGGAGTCCAGTCTCCTTAACTTCGAATCGAGAAACAAGAATGTTCAAGTATTCATGAGATATATTCTTTTCCTTTAGAGCCTCATCTTGGGCTGCTCGGATCTGGATATTGAGGTTTGAATGAATGGTGATGCTCGGCGCCCGAACATGAAGAGGTGCCATCCTCTCCTTTCGGCTCAAAGCGTCAGCTACAACATTGGCCTTGCCAGGGTGGTAACGAAGTTCACAATCATAGTCGTTCAGCATCTCGATCCATCGACGCTGTCTCATATTCAGTTGCTTTTAATCGAAAATGTGTTGGAGGCTTTTATGATCGGTGAAAATAGTGCTCTTTATTCCATAAAGATAGTGTCTCCACAGTTTTAATGCAAAGACAACAGCTCCAAGCTCGAGATCGTGCGTTGTGTAATTTCGCTCGTGAATATTCAGTTGACGAGAGGCGTAAGCGATAACCTTTGTGCGTTGCATTAGTACACAACCAAAGCCACTCTTCGAAGCATCGTAATAAACGACAAAATCGTCACTGCCTTCAGGAAGTGATAAGATAGGTGCGGTGGTTAACTTCTTTTTCAAAGTTTGAAATGCTGATTCCTGTTCGGGTTCCCAAATGAACTTCTTTACTTTGTGAGTTAGCGCGGTCAAAGGACGCGCAATTAGAGAGAAACCTTCAATAAATCTTCGGTAGTAACCGGCGAGGCCTAGAAATTGGCGGATATGAGTTGGAGTAGTGGGGGTTTCCCACTTGCTGATAGCTTCGATCTTTGCGGGATCAACCTTGATACCTTGATCACTCACAACGTGACCCATAAATTGAACTTCCTTTAACCAAAACTCACACTTGGAGAATTTTGCATAAAGTTGCTCTTGTCTCAAGAGTTCCAACACTAGACGAAGATGTTGCTCATGTTCTTCTTCGCTTTTGGAGTAGATGAGGATATCATCTATGAAGACGATAATGAACTTATCCAGGTATGGCTTGCAGACACGATTCATGAGGTCCATAAACACGGCAGGTGCGTTGGTTAAACCGAAAGGCATCACGAGAAACTCATAATGACTATAACGAGTTCTGAATGCAGTCTTCATCACATCGCTCTCTTTCACCCTCAACTGGTGATAGCCGGATCGCAAATCGATCTTAGAGTAAACGATTGATCCTTGTAGTTGATCAAAAAGATCGTCAATTCGGGGAAGAGGATACCGATTCTTAATTGTCAATTTGTTGAGTTCACGGTAGTCGATACACATGCGGAATGATCTGTCCTTATTCTTCACAAATAAAACAGGTACGCTCCAAGGCGAGAAACTTGGTTGGATAAATCCACGATCCAGCAGTTCTTGTAATTGGCTCTGCAACTCTTGCATCTCGGAAGGTACGAGTAGATAAGGTGCGCGAGCTACAGGTGCAGCTCCAGGCACTAAATAGATTTGAAACTCCACTGCTCTCGGTGGCGGTAATCCAGGTAATTCTTCCGGAAAGACATCGGAAAATTCGTTCACAATTCGTACGTCATCCACGCTCTTCACCTCTGTTTCTAACGTTTTCACATGTGCCAAAACAGCAAGACGTCCTTTCTTCATGATCTTTTGCGCCTTCATGCAACTAATGAGATTCAGTTTCGAGCTACATCTCTCTCCGTAAATAATCAGTGGCTTACCATTTTCGTGTGGTATACGAAGAGCTTTATCTCCATAGATAATGCCAGCCCTTATCTTTGTCAACCAATCCATACCGACAATAACATCAAATCTTCCCAACTTAATGGGTATCAAGTCAATCTCGAAATCCACTCCAGCTATGTTGATAATAGCTCATCGGCTAACTTGGTCAACTTTCTCAAGTTTTCCATTGGCTACTTCTACAAGCATACTCTCTTTTAAAGGAACTAATGACCAATTTATCTTAGAGCAAAAGTTTATACATACATTACTTCTATCGGCACCAGTATCAAATAGGACAGAAGCTAATAAATTATTGATAGTGAATATACCTGTCACCAAGCCGGGGTTCTCACGAGCATCCCTTGCATTTACATTGAAAGCTCTGTCACGCGGTGGTCCGCTGACCTTTCGCTTGTTGGGACACTCATTTCTGAAGTGGCCCGTCTGTCCGAATTCGTAGCACTTTCTCGGTCCATTGGGGTTTGGCTTCCCAGTCATGGTGGTGATCTTGCAGTCCTTGCCAATATGCCCGGTCCTTTTGCACTTTTTACAAACAACGTTACAGTACCCGGTATGGTGCTTATAGCACCTCTTACACTGTGGTAGACTGCCTTTGTAGTTGGGGTTCGAGTTGGTGTTCGGATTGGGGTTCCTCCCATCGTTGTGCCTTTTAGCGGGGTTTGATCATAGGCTCTCCTATTGTTGTTATCCCACTTACGCTTATCACTACTACCCGCTTCGGATTTTGCCTTTTTCGGTTCATCGATGATGATTTGGTTCATTAAGGTATGCGCCATGCGCATTGCTTTCGGGACATTGGGTGGCTTAGACGAGGTGACATTTCCCTTAATGGACTTAGGAAGTCCCCACAAATACCTTTCCATATGCTTAAACTCCGGGGTAACCATGGTAGGACACATTAGGGCTAATTCCAGATACCTACAGTTGTAACCATCGAGATCGTTTCCCACAACCTTCAACTGCCCAAACTCAATCTCCATCTTTTGGATCTCTGTCCTAGGGTAATACTCTTCAATCATGGCCCCTTTGAATTCCTCCCATGGGGTAGCATACGCCTCATCAATACCCTTTGCTTGTGCCAGTGTGTTCCACCAAGTTAGGGCGCCATCAGACAGTGTACATGAGGCATACTTGGTTTTGTCCGTCTCTGAGCAGTTACTAACACAGAACACAGATTTTAATTTCTCAAACCACCTAGTGAGACCAACCGGCCCCTCAGTTCCACTAAAGTTGCGGGGCTTACAGCTTTGAAACTCTTTTTATGTGGAACCATTACGAATGGGCTGGTTAACTGGTGGAGCTTGGGGGTTCCTTTCTGCTAAAGCTGCGGCCACACGTTCAGTGATCATTTCCTCGATTTGTGTCACGGTTGGCGTTGAGCTTCCGTTTGCCATTGATGTTCTAAACAAAAATTTTGACTCAAGTCAAAATCCAGTATTCAAATAGTAATAATACAGTATATGGTAACCAGCATGGAATCAACACAACACATGCTAATTAAGTAACGCAAATAGATACAGATACCACAAAGTCATCATACAGTAACGTAAATAGAACACTGTGCAAGAATTAAACAACACAAAGTTCCATTCATTAATAATAAGTTGCATACATCCACATATGTTCGTACAGTACATAAGTAATACATGAAACTACAAATGAGATTACATAATGAAATCTACTACAAATGTCCTACGGTGACGGTGGGTAAAGGATGTCCATTATGTGGGACACCTGGTCCTCGAGCTCAGTTACCCGAGCACGAAGGATATCCACCTCCCTCGTCAGTTCCTTGACAGAGGGAGAGGCTAGTGGAGCAGGCGATGCTGATGGTGCAGGTGGTGCAGACGGTCCGGCACCAGAAGTAGATGCTGCATAGCGGTAAGGCTTACGGATGAAGGGATCAGCAGGGTACAGCACAAGCCGCTTACGAGCGGTAACTCTAGTCCTCAGTCCATGTGCGTTAACAGACGATCTCCCTCCGTTAACCCCAGGAATAACAGTAACGTCGAAACGATACCGCTTCTTCAGCGGGGTAGAGGGTAGTTGCACGGGTGTCTCATCAGGGTCCTCATCGGAATCCTCATCACTGGAGTCGTTAGAGGATGAGTCATCAGATGATGAGTCGGCAGATGATGGGTTGTCTAGATCGGCTGAGGGTGGCTGTACGGGTGGCTCTCCTCGGGCAGCCATCATCAGTCGGTATCTGAAAGGTGGGATCGGCACGAGACGTCCATCGGGAAGGCGTCGGCACCAATGGTTATGCTCATTACGGACCGGACCTTCCCTAAGTTTCGCGGGAATCACAGCACCACCGGAATGGTGCTGTGGCTCTGAAGGTCCTGGGGCAAGTGGAGCTGGAATCTCCTGTAAGTCCTCAGCTCCGTCAGAGGTGATCACTGGGCCGGGCGCATGGCTACTGGCTCCAGAGGATGAAGCGCCGGAGTCGCTGGAAGGTGTAGATGACGGGATCGAGTTAGCAACAAAGGTAGGTGAGGTGGCCGATGAGTCCGAGTCGCTCTCCAAGTGAATGATAGTGGGCGGGGCATCCGACATCTGAACAAGGAAAAATAACTTTTTCCATGTCAGTAAGTCATAAAGCAAGCACGTATTAGGCAAAGTAACTACAACAGTCTAGATCATTTATAGCAGTAAGTAGCATGGCAATAACGACAAGTATCATGCAATCAAAAGCAGATAGTAGCATGCAGTAGTGAAAGCAAGTAACAGTATACGGCATATAGCAGTAAAAGTAAGCAGCAGCATGCAGCAAGTTCCGCAGAAACAAGTAAACTAGCAAGTTGTAGATTAGTCCTATTAGTGAATCCTACTCGGTCCGGTCTAGACTCACTAATGCAAACTAATTCCCTACAACCAATGCTCTGATACCAAATGTGATGCCCTATACTAAACCATCGTGTACGAATCATCAACAACAGGATCATTACAAGGTCAAATACTATATGTTGTTTCAAAATAAGTTTGCATTCATGAATAAAGGAGACGTTTTAACCAACGTCAAATGTTTAACAACCAAAAGTATGCTTCTACAAATAGCAAGCAATAATAGTACGTGACCCATAGGTCGTTACAAATACATCGTTTCAAAAGTAATATAGTTTGAATGCAAAATAAACGTTTCATGCGGTGACATCTCTAATAAGCACAGCGGGTGTCTACAAGGCATGACTAGTACATCGGAAGCAAGCAAACCTTAAGCACCTGAGAAAAACATGCTTAAAAACGTCAACACAAAGGTTGGTGAGCTATAGTTTAAGTATAACAGTAATGTAAGGTAGGCCACGAGATTTCAGTGCTTCAAATAGCGTTTCAAAACAGTATGAAAAGTATATGTATAACCGTGGGCACTTGGTAACTAACTTAACGTTTATCACCCCCTAAAAGTACACTTGGCGAGTGCGTATATTTACGAAGTATTAAACACCCATTAAATGCTAGCGCTACTAGCCCGAGTGGGGATGTCAAACCCTATGGATCCATATCTAAGATTCGTGTTCACCGGTTTAAAGACCAATGACTAAACGTTACCGAGCTAAGGGGAAAGTTTATGCCGTTGTATAACCCACACATATATAAAGTTTATGTACTCGTGCCTAGTATGTAAAATGTAAAATGCGCATGTATTCTCATTTCCCAAAATAGTTAAAGTAAAAAGGGATGCTATAACTCACAGTGGAAAGTAGTAACAGTCGATACGCGGGAATAGTAAGCAAGCGGTTGGTCCGGAAGGTCCTCAACCTAAGTCAAAAGTTACTAAGTCAGTAAATCGTTCCCAAAGGTTTAAAAGTATGTAAATTAGGTCTTAAGTACCATCATCATTCATCATTAAACAAAAAGTGTAAAGTAAGTTTTAAGTCAAGACTGGGGTTTGAAATAAAGGCTGATTTCGGTCAGTTACCACGACATCTATACAAACTGAAATGAGGTGAGACCAATGGCCATGGCTCCGTATAGGAGTCCCCTAGAGGCTGAACAATTTCCAGAACCAAACTCATCTTAGTTTGACCATGATGACGGTTTAAGTACGAGTAGGTCAGAAATTTCAGCACAATGTTAATAGGGTGTAGTGACTTTCGGGAGGCCATAGATCCTAAACCGTACCTTGGATTAAGACAAGGTCTAAACGGAAAATCATCTACTCGAATCGAACTAAATGAAAATCAAATTTACATAGCCCAGGTAGTCTGGTTAGTTCCAGAAAACAGTAAGAAAGGTGTTCTGGTGGGTTCTTGGTGTTTGATGCTCATCACGGTTCTCATCCTTGATGCGTATAGCTTCAAGTGTACAACTCGTTGATGGGTTTTCATCATCTTAACCAAGGTTTGACCATCATAACACTAGTGCAAGTCTAAGATATGTAGCACAACTCATTTAAGTGTTGCAAGTAGTTTGATGAACCAAAGTTACATCAAGATCTTAGATCCGACACATACAAGAGTTATAAAAGTAATATTAAGCTATAAACTTTAAAGCAAACTAAATAATCAAGATTTTAAGTTGTAAAACTTAGATCTTAGCTAGATCTTAAAGATCCTAGACTAGAAAGTCTAGATCTAGTGTTCTTAAGTTAGATCCTAAGTTACAAAACTTGGATCTACACTTTAATGAAACCATAAGTTATGAAACTTAGATTTTCAACTTGAAAAATGTATGTAAGCTTGTAAGCTCTTATTTACAACAAAATTAGAAGACCATAAGCTATAGAAACTTAGATCCAACACAAGTATATGAAGTTATAACTAGAAAGTTATACTTCCATGTTCTTGAACTTACAAAGTTAACTTTGGTTCAAGAAAAATGAGATCAAGATTAACTAGTAACACTTGACCAAAATAACAACATCACAACCTTTAAAGTACTTACAAAAGAAGGAAATAAACTAAAGTACAAGTATTATGTTCATGTTTTATTTCATACTTAGGAAGATTCAAATCAAAGTTTAAATCTTAGGATTTAAGTCTACAAACATGAACACAAGTATGGTTTTAAAACTCATGAACTTTAAATCTTTTAAAACATTAAATGTAGAACCATAAATGAAATGTCTCATTCTTATTGATTAAAAACGTTCCATATTAATTGATTTCGTTGCGAGGTTTTGACCTCTATATGAGACGTTTTTCAAAGACTGCATTCATTTTTAAAACAAACCATAACCTTTATTTCATAAATAAAGGTTTAAAAAGCTTTACGTAGATTATCAAATAATGATAATCTAAAATATCCTGTTTACACACGACCATTACATAATGGTTTACAATACAAATATGTTACATTGAAATCAGTTTCTTGAATGCAGTTTTTACACAATATCATACAAACATGGACTCCAAATCTTGTCCTTATTTTAGTATGCAACAGCGGAAGCTCTTAATATTCACCTGAGAATAAACATGCTTTAAACGTCAATAAAAATGTTGGTGAGTTATAGGTTTAACCTATATATATCAAATCGTAACAATAGACCACAAGATTTCATATTTCAATACACATCCCATACATAGAGATAAAAATCATTCATATGGTGAACACCTGGTAACCGACATTAACAAGATGCATATATAAGAATATCCCCATCATTCCGGGACACCCTTCGGATATGATATAAATTTCAAAGTACTAAAGCATCCGGTACTTTGGATGGGGTTTGTTAGGCCCAATAGATCTATCATTAGGATTCGCATCAATTAGGGTGTCTGTTCCCTAATTCTTAGATTACCAGACTTAATAAAAAGGGGCATATTCGATTTCGATAATTCAACCATAGAATTTAGTTTCACGTACTTGTGTCTATTTTGTAAATCATTTATAAAACCTGCATGTATTCTCATCCCAAAAATATTAGATTTTAAAAGTGGGACTATAACTCACATTCACAGATTTTTACTTCATCGAGAAGTAAGACTTGGCCACTGTTGATGCACGAACCTATAACAATATATACATATATATTAAAGTATGTTCAAAATATATTTACAACACTTTTAATATATTTTGATGTTTTAAGTTTATTAAGTCAGCTGTCCTCGTTAGTAACCTACAACTAGTTGTCCACAGTTAGATGTACAGAAATAAATCGATAAATATTATCTTGAATCAATCCACGACCCAGTGTATACGTATCTCAGTATTGATCACAACTCAAACTATATATATTTTGGAATCAACCTCAACCCTGTATAGCTAACTCCAACATTCACATATAGAGTGTCTATGGTTGTTCCGAAATATATATAGATGTGTCGACATGATAGGTCGAAACATTGTATACGTGTCTATGGTATCTCAAGATTACATAATATACGATACAAGTTGATTAAGTTATGGTTGGAATAGATTTGTTACCAATTTTCACGTAGCTAAAATGAGAAAAATTATCCAATCTTGTTTTACCCATAACTTCTTCATTTTAAATCCGTTTTGAGTGAATCAAATTGCTATGGTTTCATAATGAACTCTATTTTATGAATAAAAACAGAAAAAGTATAGGTTTATAGTCGGAAAAATAAGTTACAAGTCGTTTTTGTAAAGGTAGTCATTTCAGTCGAAAGAACGACGTCTAGATGACCATTTTAGAAAACATATTTCCACTTTGAGTTTAACCATAATTTTTGGATATAGTTTCATGTTCATAATAAAAATCATTTTCTCAGAATAACAACTTTTAAATCAAAGTTTATCATAGTTTTTAATTAACTAACCCAAAACAGCCCGCGGTGTTACTACGACGGCGTAAATCCGGTTTTACGGTGTTTTTCGTGTTTTCAGGTTTTAAATCATTAAGTTAGCATATCATATAGATATAGAACATGTGTTTAGTTAATTTTAAAAGTCAAGTTAGAAGGATTAACTTTTGTTTGCGAACAAGTTTAGAATTAACTAAACTATGTTCTAGTGATTAACAGTTTAAACCTTCGAATAAGATAGTTTTATATATATGAATCGAATGATGTTATGAACATCATTACTACCTCAAGTTTAGTAGGTAAACCTACTGGAAGTGACAAGAAATGATCTAGCTTCAAAGGATCTTGGATGGCTTGAAAGTTCTTGAAGTAGGATCATGACACAAAAACAAGTTCAAGTAAGATTTTTACTCGAATTAAGATAGTTTATAGTTATAGAAATTGAATCAAAGTATGAATATGAATATTACCTTGAATAAGAAAGATAACCTACTGTATATAACAAAGGTTTCTTGATCTTAGATGATTACTTGGAATGGATTAGAAAGCTTGGAAGTAAATTAGTAAACTGGAAGGGATTTTTGAAGTGTTCTTGAAGTGTTCTTCCTATGATGATTATAGCTTGATTCTTGAAGTGATTTTTGATGAAGATGATGATTAAATACTGGAAAAATACGTTCATAATAGTGTGTGTGTGTTGAGAGAGAATTAGAAAGAGAATTGGAAGTGAAATGGAGTGAATGATGAGTGGTAATTGGTGAGTGGTGAGTGGGGTTAAAAGGAGTTCTAGTTAGTTGACTAGCTCATGGTAGAAGTTAAAATTGATTAGTCATACATGACATAATCAAGAGTGGAATCCCATGCTAGTTCCTATTGGTATATACCCATAGTAAGTACGTTTTGAAGCTGTGTATAATACGGGTAAGAATACGACTAGAATTCTTGATGAAAGAAAAGAATGGGAAAGTAACTGTAACCATTTTCGTTAAGTATGAGTGTTTTGATATATGTCTTGAAGTCTTCCAAAAGTATTTTAATACATCTAAATACACTACATGTATATACATTTTAACTGAGTCGTTAAGTCATCGTTAGTCGTTACATGTAAGTGTTGTTTTGAAACCTTTAAGTTAACGTTCTCAATTAATGTTGTTAACCCATTGTTTATTATATCTAATGAGATGTTAAATTATTATATTATCATGATATTATGATATATTAATATATCTTAATATGATATATATACATTTAAATGTCGTTACAACGATAATCGTTACATATATGTCTCGTTTCGAAATCCTTAAGTTAGTAGTCTTGTTTATATGTATATAACTCATTGTTAATATACTTATGGAGATACTTACTTATCATAATCTCATGTTAACCATATGTATATCCATATATATATCGTCATGTCATTTTTACAAGCTTTAACGTTCGTGAATCGCCGGTCAACTTGGGTGGTCAATTGTCTATATGAAACATATTTCAATTAATCAAGTCTTAACAAGTTTGATTTCTTAACATGTTGGAAACATTTAATCATGTAAATATCAATCTCAATTAATATATATAAACATGGAAAAGTTCGGGTCACTACAGTACCTACCCGTTAAATAAATTTCGTCCCGAAATTTTAAGCTGTTGAAGGTGTTGACGAATCTTCTGGAAATAGATGCGGGTATTTCTTCTTCATCTGATCTTCACGCTCCCAGGTGAACTCGGGTCCTCTACGAGCATTCCATCGAACCTTAACAATTGGTATCTTGTTTTGCTTAAGTCTTTTAACCTCACGATCCATTATTTCGACGGGTTCTTCGATGAATTGGAGTTTTTCGTTGATTTGGATTTCATCTAACGGAATAGTGAGATCTTCTTTAGCAAAATATTTCTTCAAATTCGAGACGTGGAAAGTGTTATGTACAGCCACGAGTTGTTGAGGTAACTCAAGTCGGTAAGCTACTGGTCCGACACGATCAATAATCTTGAATGGTCCAATATACCTTGGATTTAATTTCCCTCGTTTACCAAATCGAACAACGCCTTTCCAAGGTGCAACTTTAAGCATGACCATCTCTCCAATTTCAAATTCTATATCTTTTCTTTTAATGTCAGCATAGCTCTTTTGTCGACTTTGGGCGGTTTTCAACCGTTGTTGAATTTGGATGATCTTCTCGATAGTTTCTTGTATAATCTCCGGACCCGTAATCTGTCTATCCCCCACTTCACTCCAACAAATCAGAGACCTGCACTTTCTACCATAAAGTGCTTCAAACGGCGCCATCTCAATGCTTGAATGGTAGCTGTTGTTGTAGGAAAATTCTGCTAACGGTAGATGTCGATCCCAACTGTTTCCGAAATCAATAACACATGCTCGTAGCATGTCTTCAAGCGTTTGTATCATCCTTTAGCTCTGCCCATCAGTTTGTGGATGATAGGCAGTACTCATGTCTAGACGAGTTCCTAATGCTTGCTGTAATGTCTGCCAGAATCTTGAAATAAATCTGCCATCCCTATCAGAGATAATAGAGATTGGTATTCCATGTCTGGAGATGACTTCCTTCAAATACAGTCGTGCTAACTTCTCCATCTTGTCATCTTCTCTTATTGGCAGGAAGTATGCTGATTTGGTGAGACGATCAACTATTACCCAAATAGTATCAAAACCACTTGCAGTCCTTGGCAATTTAGTGATAAAATCCATGGTAATGTTTTCCCATTTCCATTCTGGGATTTCGGGTTGTTGAAGTAGACCTGATGGTTTCTGATGCTCAGCTTTGACCTTAGAACACGTCAAACATTCTCCTACGTATTTAGCAACATCGGCTTTCATACCCGGCCACCAAAAATATTTCTTGAGATCCTTGTACATCTTCCCCGTTCCAGGATGTATTGAGTATCTGGTTTTATGAGCTTCTCTAAGTACCATTTCTCTCATATCTCCAAATTTTGGTACCCAAATCCTTTCAGCCCTATACCGGGTTCCGTCTTCCCGAATATTAAGATGCTGCTCCGATCCTTTGGGTATTTCATCCTTTAAATTTCCTTCTTTTAAAACTCCTTGTTGCGCCTCCTTTATTTGATTGGTAAGGTTATTATGAATCATTATATTCATAGATTTTACTCGAATGGGTTCTCTGTCCTTCCTGCTCAAGGCATCGGCTACCACATTTGCCTTCCCCGGGTGGTAACGAATCTCAAAGTCGTAATCATTCAACAATTCAATCCACCTACACTGCCTCATATTCAGTTGTTTCTGATTAAATATGTGTTGAAGACTTTTGTGGTCGGTATATATAATACTTTTGACCCCATATAAGTAGTACCTCCAAGTCTTTAATGCAAAAACAACCGCGCCTAATTCTAAATCATGCGTCGTATAATTTTGCTCGTGAATCTTCAATTGTCTAGACGCATAAGCAATCACCTTCGTTCGTTGCATTAATATACAACCGAGACCTTGCTTTGATGCGTCACAATAAATCACAAAATCATCATTCCCTTCAGACAATGACAATATAGGTGCCGTAGTTAGCTTTTTCTTCAATAACTGAAACGCTTTCTCTTGTTCATCCTTCCATTCAAATTTCTTCTCTTTATGCGTTAATGCAGTCAAGGGTTTTGCTATTCTGAAAAAGTCTTGGATGAACCTTCTGTAGTAACCAGCTAGTCCTAAAAACTGGCGTATGTGTTTCGGAGTTTTCGGGGTTTCCCACTTTTCAACAGTTTCTATCTTTGCCGGATCCACCTTAATACCTTTTTTGTTCACTATGTGACCGAGGAATTGAACTTCTTCCAACCAAAATGCACACTTTGAAAATTTAGCGTACAATTCTTCCTTCCTCAATACTTCTAACACCTTTCTCAAATGTTCACCGTGTTCTTGGTCATTCTTTGAGTAAATAAGTATCTCACCAATGAAAACAATGACAAACTTGTCAAGGTATGGTCCACACACTCGGTTCATAAGGTCCATGAACACAGCTGGTGTATTAGTTAAACCAAATGGCATGACCATAAACTCGTAATGACCGTAACGTGTTCTGAAAGCAGTCTTTGGAATATCATCTTCTTTCACCCGCATTTGATGATACCCGGAACGTAAGTCAATCTTTGAATAAACAGACGAGCCTTGTAGTTGATCAAATAAGTCGTCGATTCTCGGTAGTGGGTAGCGGTTCTTGATGGTAAGTTTGTTCAACTCTCGGTAGTCGATACACAACCTGAATGTACCATCTTTCTTCTTGACAAACAAAACAGGAGCTCCCCACGGTGATGTGCTTGGTCGAATGAAACCATGCTCTAAAAGTTCTTGTAATTGGCTTTGCAGTTCTTTCATCTCACTGGGTGCGAGTCTGTAAGGAGCACGAGCTATTGGTGCAGCTCCTGGTACAAGATCTATTTGAAATTCAACGGATCGATGTGGGGGTAATCCCGGTAATTCTTTCGAAAATACATCGGGAAATTCTTTTGCGACGGGAACATCATTGATGCTCTTTTCTTCAGTTTGTACTTTCTCGATGTGTGCTAGAACAGCATAGCAACCTTTTCTTATTAGTTTTTGTGCCTTCAAATTACTAATAAGATGTAGCTTCGTGTTGCCCTTTTCTCCGTACACCATTAAGGGTTTTCCCTTTTCTCGTATAATGCGAATTGCATTTTTGTAACAAACGATCTCTGCTTTCACTTCTTTCAACCAGTCCATACCGATTATCACATCAAAACTCCTTAACTCTACTGGTATCAAGTCAATCTTAAATGTTTCGCTAACCAGTTTAATTTCTCGATTCCGACATATATTATCTGCTGAAATTAATTTACCATTTGCTAATTCGAGTAAAAATTTGCTATCCAAAGGCGTCAATGGACAACTTAATTTAGCACAAAAATCTCTACTCATATAGCTTCTATCCGCACCCAAATCAAATAAAACGTAAGCAGATTTATTGTCAATAAGAAACGTACCCGTAACAAGCTCTGGGTCTTCCTGTGCCTCTGTCGCATTAATATTGAAAACTCTTCCGCGGACTTGTCCATTCGTGTTCTCCTGGTTCGGGCAATTTCTAATAATGTGTCCCGGTTTTCCACATTTATAACAAACTACATTGGCATAACTTGCTCCGACACTACTTGCTCCGCCATTACTCGTTCCGACACCATTTGTTCCTTTCATTCTATTAACCCCTGTTCCGTAGACCTCACACTTCGCCGTGCTATGACCATTTCTTTTACACTTGTTGCAAAATTTGGTGCAGAACCCCGAGTGATACTTTTCACACCTTTGGCATAGCTGCTTCTGATTGTTGTTGTTGTTGCGGTTATTATTGTTGTTGGGATGATTGTTGTAGTTGCTGTTGTTGTTGTTGTTGTTGTTGTTGTTGTTGGGCCGTTTGTTGTAGTTACGATTGATGTTGCGATTGTTGGGATAATTGTTGCGATTATTGTTGTAATTGCTGTTGTTGTTGTATTGGTGATTCTTATCACCGTTTTCCTCCCACTTTCTTTTGACTTGCTTCACATTGGCCTCTTCAGCAGTCTGTTGTTTAATTCTTTCTTCAATCTGGTTCACTAGTTTGTGAGCCATTCTACATGCCTGTTGTATGGAGGCGGTCTCGTGTGAACTTATATCTTCTTGGATTCTTTCCGGTAATCCTTTCACAAACGCGTCGATCTTCTCTTACTCATCTTCGAATGCTCCCGGACACAATAGGCACAATTCTGTGAATCGTCTTTCATACGTGGTAATATCAAATCCTTGGGTTCGTAACCCTCTAAGTTCTGTCTTGAGCTTATTGACCTCGGTTCTGGGACGGTACTTCTCGTTCATCAAGTGCTTGAATGCTGACCACGGTAGTGCGTACGCATCGTCTTGTCCCACTTGCTCTAGATAGGTATTCCACCATGTTAACGCAGAACCTGTGAAGGTATGCGTAGCGTACTTTACTTTGTCCTCTTCAGTACACTTACTTATGGCAAACACCGATTCGACCTTCTCGGTCCACCGTTTCAATCCGATCGGTCCTTCGGTTCCATCAAATTCCAAAGGTTTGTAGGCAGTGAATTCTTTGTAGGTGCATCCTACACGATTTCCTGTACTGCTAGATCCAAGGTTATTGTTGGTATGTAGCGCAGCCTGTACTGCGGCTATGTTTGAAGCTAGAAAAGTACGGAATTCCTCTTCATTCATATTCACGGTGTGTCGAGTAGTCGGTGCCATTTCCTTCAAAATAGTCAAATGGAACAAGTTAATCATACAGAATATTAAGAGTAGTTAATAGTATTTCGTAGCATAATATGAACTCATTTATAAAAGCTTTTTCTTCATATTAGCGTTTTATAAGTTTAAATTCGGGTAGTACCTACCCGTTAAGTTCATACTTAGTAGCTAATATACAATTCAACTACTACAATTCTATATGAAAAACTGATTATAATAATATTTCGCGTTCAAACTTTTATACAATATTTTACAAACTTACAATATCGCTTATTTTACATAAAGCATGAAATATATCACACAATAACTTTGATAAAAGATAGTTGTGAAGATAATTCTAGATAGTACACAAGTCGTTCAGCAAAGGCAATAAAGACACGTAATTCATACGTCCAGAAACAAGTCATGCATTCTGGTTTTACTAGGACTACTTCCCATCCTTGGTCTTGTGGAACATAACCGTTATGGCCGTTGATAAGACAGCGTGTTGTAACGTCGTCAAAGGGATGAGGGTTACGTAATGTCCAACAGTCCCGTAACAATCTAAAAACCTCATTTCTTACCCCAATTACCGACTCCGTCACTTGTGGGAACGTTTTGTTTAATAGTTGTAGGCCGATGTTCTTGTTCTCACTTTGGTGAGAAGCGAACATTACTAATCCGTAAGCATAACATGCTTCTTTATGTTGCATGTTAGTCGCTTTTTCTAAATCACGAAGTCCAATATTCGGATATATTGAGTCAAAATAATTTCTTAACCCATTGGGTAAAATAGCATTTGGGTTCCCCGCAATATATGCGTCAAAGTAAACACATCGTAACTTATGGATTTCCCAATGTGATATCCCCCATCTTTCGAACGAAAGCCTTTTATAAACCAAGGCATTCTTAGAACGTTCTTCGAATGTCTTACAAACTGATCTCGCCTTAAATAGTTGTGCCGAAGAATTCTGACCGACTTTAGACAAGATTTCATCAATCATGTCTCCGGGTAGGTCTCTTAAAATATTGGGTTGTCTATCCATTTTGTGTTTTTATACTGTAAAATAGACAACAGTTAGATTCATAAAAAAAAATACTTATTAATACAAGCAATTTTTACATATATCATAAAGCATAAGCACACTATATTACATATATTACACCACACGAATACAACTATCTTATTCCGACTCGCTTGTTTCTTCTTCTTCTGTTTTGGTTCGTTTTGCCAAGTTTCTAGGGATATATGATGTTCCCCTAATACGAACCGTTATTTTCCACATTGGTTTAGAAAAACCTGGTGGTTTAGAGGTTCCCGGGTCATTGTTACAACTTAAGGACTTCGGGGGTTGACGATACATATAAAGTTCATCGGGGTTGGAATTAGATTTCTCTATTTTTATGCCCTTTCCCTTATTATTTTCTTTTGCCTTTTTAAATTCAGTTGGGGTAATTTCTATAACATCATCGGAATTCTCGTCAGAATCCGATTCATCGGAGAATTGGTAATCCTCCCAATATTTTGCTTCCTTAGCGGAAACACCATTGACCATAATTAATCTTGGTCGGTTGGTTGAGGATTTTCTTTTACTTAACCGTTTTATTATTTCCCCCACCGGTTCTATTTCTTCATCCGGTTCCGATTCTTCTTCCGGTTCCGATTCTTCTTCTGGTTCCGACTCTTCTTCCGGTTCCTCTTCGGGAACTTGTGAATCAGTCCACGAATCATTCCAATTTACATTTAACTCTTCATTATTATTAGGTGAGTCAATGGGACTTGTTCTAGAGGTAGACATCTATCACATAATATCAAACGCGTTAAGAGATTAATATATCACATAATATTCACATGTTAAAAATATATAGTTTCCAACAAAATTTGTTAAGCAATCATTTTTAAAGTAAACACGGTCGAAGTCTAGACTTACTAATGCATCCTAACAAACTCGATAAGACACACTAATGCAAAATTCTGGTTCTCTAAGACCAACGCTCGGATACCAACTGAAATGTCCCGTTCTTATTGATTAAAAACGTTCCATATTAATTGATTTCGTTGCGAGGTTTTGACCTCTATATGAGACGTTTTTCAAAGACTGCATTCATTTTTAAAACAAACCATAACCTTTATTTCATAAATAAAGGTTTAAAAAGCTTTACGTAGATTATCAAATAATGATAATCTAAAATATCCTGTTTACACACGACCATTACATAATGGTTTACAATACAAATATGTTACATCGAAATCAGTTTCTTGAATGCAGTTTTTACACAATATCATACAAACATGGACTCCAAATCTTGTCCTTATTTTAGTATGCAACAGCGGAAGCTCTTAATATTCACCTGAGAATAAACATGCTTTAAACGTTAACAAAAATGTTGGTGAGTTATAGGTTTAACCTATATATATCAAATCGTAACAATAGACCACAAGATTTCATATTTCAATACACATCCCGTACATAGAGATAAAAATCATTCATATGGTGAACACCTGGTAACTGACATTAACAAGATGCATATATAAGAATATCCCCATCATTCCGGGACACCCTTCGGATATGATATAAATTTCGAAGTACTAAAGCATCCGGTACTTTGGATGGGGTTTGTTAGGCCCAATAGATCTATCTTTAGGATTCGCGTCAATTAGGGTGTCTGTTCCCTAATTCTTAGATTACCAGACTTAATAAAAAGGGGCATATTCGATTTCGATAATTCAACCATAGAATGTAGTTTCACGTACTTGTGTCTATTTTGTAAATCATTTATAAAACCTGCATGTATTCTCATCCCAAAAATATTAGATTTTAAAAGTGGGACTATAACTCACTTTCACAGATTTTTACTTCGTCGAGAAGTAAGACTTGGCCACTGTTGATTCACGAACCTATAACAATATATACATATATATTAAAGTATGTTCAAAATATATTTACAACACTTTTAATATATTTTGATGTTTTAAGTTTATTAAGTCAGCTGTCCTCGTTAGTAACCTACAACTAGTTGTCCACAGTTAGCTGTACAGAAATAAATCGATAAATATTATCTTGAATCAATCCACGACCCAGTGTATACGTATCTCAGTATTGATCACAACTCAAACTATATATATTTTGGAATCAACCTCAACCCTGTATAGCTAACTCCAACATTCACATATAGAGTGTCTATGGTTGTTCCGAAATATATATAGATGTGTCGACATGATAGGTCAAAACATTGTATACGTGTCTATGGTATCTCAAGATTACATAATATACAATACAAGTTGATTAAGTTATGGTTGGAATAGATTTGTTACCAATTTTCACGTAGCTAAAATGAGAAAAATTATCCAATCTTGTTTTACCCATAACTTCTTCATTTTAAATCCGTTTTGAGTGAATCAAATTGCTATGGTTTCATATTGAACTCTATTTTATGAATCTAAACAGAAAAAGTATAGGTTTATAGTCGGAAAAATAAGTTACGAGTCGTTTTTGTAAAGGTAGTCATTTCAGTCGAAAGAACGACGTCTAGATGACCATTTTAGAAAACATACTTCCACTTTGAGTTTAACCATAATTTTTGGATATAGTTTCATGTTCATAATAAAAATCATTTTCTCAGAATAACAACTTTTAAATCAAAGTTTATCATAGTTTTTAATTAACTAACCCAAAACAGCCCGCGGTGTTACTACGACGGCGTAAATCCGGTTTTACGGTGTTTTTCGTGTTTTCAGGTTTTAAATCATTAAGTTAGTATATCATATAGATATAGAACATGTGTTTAGTTAATTTTAAAAGTCAAGTTAGAAGGATTAACTTTTGTTTGCGAACAAGTTTAGAATTAACTAAACTATGTTCTAGTGATTACGAGTTTAAACCTTCGAATAAGATAGTTTTATATATATGAATCGAATGATGTTATGAACATCATTACTACCTCAAGTTTAGTAGGTAAACCTACTGGAAGTGACAAGAAATGATCTAGCTTCAAAGGATCTTGGATGGCTTGAAAGTTCTTGAAGTAGGATCATGACACAAAAACAAGTTCAAGTAAGATTTTTACTCAAATTAAGATAGTTTATAGTTATAGAAATTGAATCAAAGTTTGAATATGAATATTACCTTGAATAAGAATGATAACCTACTGTATATAACAAAGGTTTCTTGATCTTAGATGATTACTTGGAATGGATTAGAAAGCTTGGAAGTAAATTAGTAAACTTGAAGGGATTTTTGAAGTGTTCTTGAAGTGTTCTTCCTATGATGATTATAGCTTGATTCTTGAAGTGATTTTTGATGAAGATGATGATTAACTACTGGAAAAATACGTTCATAATAGTGTGTGTGTGTGTGTTGAGAGAGAATTAGAAAGAGAATTGGAAGTGAAATGGAGTGAATGATGAGTGGTAATTGGTGAGTGGTGAGTGGGGTTAAAAGGAGTTCTAGTTAGTTGACTAGCTCATGGTAGAAGTTAAAATTGATTAGTCATACATGACATAATCAAGAGTGGAATCCCATGCTAGTTCCTATTGGTATATACCCATAGTAAGTACGTTTTGAAGCTGTGTATAATACGGGTAAGAATACGACTAGAATTCTTGATGAAAGAAAAGAATGGGAAAGTAACTGTAACCATTTTCGTTAAGTATGAGTGTTTTGATATATGTCTTGAAGTCTTCTAAAAGTATTTTAATACATCTAAATACACTACATGTATATACATTTTAACTGAGTCGTTAAGTCATCGTTAGTCGTTACATGTAAGTGTTGTTTTGAAACCTTTAAGTTAACGATCTCAATTAATGTTGTTAACCCATTGTTTATTATATCTAATGAGATGTTAAATTATTATATTATCATGATATTATGATATATTAATATATCTTAATATGATATATATACATTTAAATGTCGTTACAACGATAATCGTTACATATATGTCTCGTTTCGAAATCCTTAAGTTAGTAGTCTTGTTTATATATATATAACTCATTGTTAATATACTTATGGAGATACTTACTTATCATAATCTCATGTTAACCATATGTATATCCATATATATATCGTCATGTCGTTTTTACAAGTTTTAACGTTCGTGAATCGCCGGTCAACTTGGGTGGTCAATTGTCTATATGAAACATATTTCAATTAATCAAGTCTTAACAAGTTTGATTGCTTAACATGTTGGAAACATTTAATCATGTAAATATCAATCTCAATTAATATATATAAACATGAAAAAGTTCGGGTCACTACAATAAACTAGAAAGTTTAGGTTCTTGTTTGTTCTTGTAATGACAAGATAATATGAAGAATAAACTAGGAAGTTTGATTCTTGACAAGATAATTTTTCTCATTTTAGCTACGTGAAAATTGGTAACAAATCTATTTCAACCATAACTTAATCAAATTGTATTGTATATTATGTAATCTTGAGATACCATAGACACGTATACAATGTTTCGACCTATCATGTCGACACATCTATATATATTTCGGAACAACCATAGACACTCTATATGTGAATGTTGGAGTTAGCTATACAGGGTTGAGGTTGATTCCAAAATATATATAGTTTGAGTTGTGATCAATACTGAGATACGTATACACTGGGTCGTGAATTGATTCAAGATAATATTTATCGATTTATTTCTGTACATCTAACTGTGGACAACTAGTTGTAGGTTACTAACGAGGACAGCTGACTTAATAAACTTAAAACATCAAAATATATTAAAAGTGTTGTAAATATATTTTGAACATACTTTGATATATATGTATATATTGTTATAGGTTCGTGAATCAACAGTGGCCAAGTCTTACTTCTCGACGAAGTAAAAATCTGTGAAAGTGAGTTATAGTCCCACTTTTAAAATCTAATATTTTTGGGATGAGAATACATGCAGGTTTTATAAATGATTTACAAAATAGACACAAGTACGTGAAACTACATTCTATGGTTGAATTATCGAAATCGAATATGCCCCTTTTTATTAAGTCTGGTAATCTAAGAATTAGGGAACAGATACCCTAATTGACGCGAATCCTAAATATAGATCTATTGGGTCTAACAAACCCCATCCAAAGTACCGGATGCTTTAGTACTTCGAAATTTATATCATATCCGAAGGGTGTCCCGGAATGATGGGGATATTCTTATATATGCATCTTGTTAATGTCGGTTACCAGGTGTTCACCATATGAATGATTTTTATCTCTATGTATGGGATGTGTACTGAAATATGAAATCTTGTGGTCTATTGTTACGATTTGATATATATAGGTTAAACCTATAACTCACGAACATTTTTGTTGACGTTTAAAGCATGTTTATTCTCAGGTGAATATTAAGAGCTTCCGCTGTTGCATACTAAAATAAGGACAAGATTTGGAGTCCATGTTTGTATGATATTGTGTAAAAACTGCATTCAAGAAACTGATTTCGATGTAACATATTTGTATTGTAAACCATTATGTAATGGTCGTGTGTAAACAGGATATTTTAGATTATCATTATTTGATAATCTACGTAAAGCTTTTTAAACCTTTATTTATGAAATAAAGGTTATGGTTTGTTTTAAAAATGAATGCAGTCTTTGAAAAACGTCTCATATAGAGGTCAAAACCTCGCAACGAAATCAATTAATATGGAACATTTTTAATCAATAAGAACGGGACATTTCAGTTGGTATCCGAGCGTTGGTCTTAGAGAACCAGAATTTTGCATTAGTGTGTCTTATCGAGTTTGTTAGGATGCATTAGTGAGTCTGGACTTCGACCGTGTTTACTTGAAAAATGATTGCTTAACAAATTTTGTTGGAAACTATATATTTTTAACATGTGAATATTATGTGATATATTAATCTCTTAACGCGTTTGATATTATGTGATAGATGTCTACCTCTAGAACAAGTCCCATTGACTCACCTAATAATAATGAAGAGTCAAATGTAAATTGGAATGATTCGTGGACTGATTCACAAGTTCCCGAAGAGGAACCGGAAGAAGAGTCGGAACCGGAAGAAGAATCGGAACCGGAAGAAGAGTCGGAACCGGAAGAAGAATCGGAACCGGAAGAAGAATCGGAACCGGAAGAAGAATCGGAACCAGTGGGGGAAATAATAAAACGGTTAAGTAAAAGAAAATCCTCAACCAACCGACCAAGGTTAATTATGGTCAATGGTGTTTCCGCTAAGGAAGCAAAATATTGGGAGGATTACCAATTCTCCGATGAATCGGATTCTGACGAGAATTCCGATGATGTTATAGAAATTACCCCAACTGAATTTAAAAAGGCAAAAGAAAATAATAAGGGAAAGGGCATAAAAATAGAGAAATCTAATTCCAACCCCGATGAACTTTATATGTATCGTCAACCCCCGAAGTCCTTAAGTTGTAACAATGACCCGGGAACCTCTAAACCACCAGGTTTTTCTAAACCAATGTGGAAAACGACGGCTCGTATTAGGGGAACATCATATATCCCTAGAAACTTGGCAAAACGAACCAAAACCGAAGAAGAAGAAACAAGCGAGTCGGAATAAGATAGTTGTATTCGTGTGGTGTAATATATGTAATATAGTGTGCTTATGCTTTATGATATATGTAAAAATTGCTTGTATTAATAAGTATTTTTTTTTGTGAATCTAACTCTTGTCTATTTTACAGTATAAAAACACAAAATGGATAGACAACCCAATATTTTAAGAGACCTACCCGGAGACATGATTGATGAAATCTTGTCTAGAGTTGGTCAGAATTCTTCGGCACAACTATTTAAGGCGAGATCAGTTTGTAAGACATTCGAAGAATGTTCCAAGAATGCCTTGGTTTATAAAAGGCTTTCGTTCGAAAGATGGGGGATATCACATTGGGAAATCCATAAGTTACGATGTGTTTACTTTGACGCATATATTGCGGGGAACCCAAATGCTATTTTACGCAATGGGTTAAGAAATTATTTTGACTCAATATATCCGAATATTAGACTTCGTGATTTAGAAAAAGCGGCTAACATGCAACATAAAGAAGCATGTTATGCTTACGGATTAGTAATGTTCGCTTCTCACCAAAGTGAGAACAAGAACATCGGGCTACAACTATTAAACAAAACATTCCCACAAGTGACGGAGTCGGTAATTGGGGTAAGAAATGAGGTTTTTAGATTGTTACGGGACTGTTGGACATTACGTAACCCTCGTCCCTTTGACGACGTTACAACACGCTGTCTTATCAACGGCCATAACGGTTATGTTCCACAAGATCAAGGATGGGAAGTAATCCTAGTAAAACCAGAATGCATGACTTGTTTCTGGACGTATGAATTACGTGTCTTTATTGCCTTTGCTGAATGACTTGTGTACTAGCTAGAATTATCTTCACAACCATCTTGTATCAAATTTATTGTGTGCTATATTTCATGCTATATGTAAAATAAGCGGTATTGTAAGTTTGTAAAATATTGTGTAAAAGTTTGAACGCGAAATATTATTATAATCAGTTTTTCATATAGAATTGTAGTAGTTGAATTGTATATTAGCTACTAAGTATGAACTTAACGGGTAGGTACTACCCGAATTTAAACTTATAAAACGCTAATATGAAGAAAAAGCTTTTATAAATGAGTTCATATTATGCTACGAAATACTATTAACTACTCTTAATATTATGTATGATTAACTTGTTCCATTTGACTATTTTGAAGGAAATGGCACCGACTACTCGACACACCGTGAATATGAATGAAGAGGAATTCCGTACTTTTCTAGCTTCAAACATAGCCGCAGTGCAGGCTGCGCTACATACCAACAATAACCTTGGATCTAGCAGTACAGGAAATCGTGTAGGATGCACCTACAAAGAATTCACTGCCTGCAAACCTTTGGAATTTGATGGAACCGAAGGACCGATCGGATTAAAATGGTGGACCGAGAAGGTCGAATCGGTGTTTGCCATAAGTAAGTGTACTGAAGAGGACAAAGTGAAGTACGCTACGCATACCTTCACAGGTTCTGCGTTAACATGGTGGAATACCTATCTAGAGCAAGTGGGACAAGACGATGCGTACGCACTACCGTGGTCAGCATTCAAGCACTTGATGAACGAGAAGTACCGTCCCAGAACCGAGGTCAATAAGCTCAAGACAGAACTTAGAGGGTTACGAACCCAAGGATTTGATATTACCACGTATGAAAGACGATTCACAGAATTGTGCCTATTGTGTCCGGGAGCATTCAAAGATGAGGAAGAGAAGATCGACGCGTTTGTGAAAGGATTACCGGAAAGAATCCAAGAAGATATAAGTTCACACGAGCCCGCCTCCATACAACAGGCATGTAGAATGGCTCACAAACTAGTGAACCAGATTGAAGAAAGAATTAAAGAACGGACTGCTGAAGAAGCCAATGTGAAGCAAGTCAAAAGAAAGTGGGAGGAAAACGGTGATAAGAATCACCAATACAACAACAACAGCAATTACAACAATAATCGCAACAATTATCCCAACAATCGCAACATCAATCGCAACTACAACAAACGGCCCAACAACAACAACAACAACAACAACAACAGCAACTACAACAATCATCCCAACAACAATAATAATCGTAACAACAACAACAATCAGAAGCAGCTATGCCAAAGGTGTGAAAAGTATCACTCGGGGTTCTGCACCAAATTTTGCAACAAGTGTAAAAGAAATGGTCATAGCGCGGTGAAGTGTGAGGTCTACGGACCAGGGGTTAATAGAACGAAAGGAACAAATGGTGTCGGAACGAGTAATGGCGGAGCAAGTAGTGTCGGAGCAAGTTATGCCAATGTAGTTTGTTATAAATGCGGAAAACCGGGCCACATTATTAGAAATTGCCCGAACCAGGAGAACACGAATGGACAAGGCCGCGGAAGAGTTTTTAATATTAATGCGGCAGAGGCACAGGAAGACCCGGAGCTTGTTACGGGTACATTTCTTATTGACAATAAATCTGCTTACGTTTTATTTGATTCGGGTGCGGATAGAAGCTATATGAGTAGAGATTTTTGTGCTAAATTAAGTTCCATTGACGCCTTTGGATAGTAAATTTTTACTCGAATTAGCAAATGGTAAATTAATTTCACCAGATAATATAGGTCGGAATCGAGAAATTAAACTGGTTAGCGAAACATTTAAGATTGATTTGATACCAGTAGAGTTAGGGAGTTTTGATGTGATAATCGGTATGGACTGGTTGAAAGAAGTGAAAGCAGAGATCGTTTGTTACAAAAATACAATTCGCATTATACGAGAAAAAGGAAAACCCTTAATGGTGTACGGAGAAAAGGGCAACACGAAGCTACATATTATTAGTAATTTGAAGGCACAAAAACTAATAAGAAAAAGTTGCTATGCTGTTCTAGCACACGTCGAGAAAGTACAAACTGAAGAAAAGAGCATCAATGATGTTCCCATTGCAAAAGAATTTCCCGATGTATTTCCGAAAGAATTACCGGGATTACCCCCACATCGATCCGTTGAATTTCAAATAGATCTTGTACCAGGAGCTGCACCAATAGCTCGTGCTCCTTACAGACTCGCACCCAGCGAGATGAAAGAACTGCAAAGCCAATTACAAGAACTTTTAGAGCGTGGTTTCATTCGACCAAGCACATCACCGTGGGGAGCTCCTGTTTTGTTTGTCAAGAAGAAAGATGGTACATTCAGGTTGTGTATCGACTACTGAGAGTTGAACAAACTTACCATCAAGAACCGCTACCCACTACTGAGAATCGACGACTTATTTGATCAACTACAAGGCTCGTCTATTTATTCAAAGATTGACTTACGTTCCGGGTATCATCAAATGCGGGTGAAAGAAGATGATATTCCAAAGACTACTTTTAGAACACGTTACGGTCATTACGAGTTTATGGTCATGCCGTTTGGTTTAACTAATGCACCAGCTGTGTTCATGGACCTTATGAACCGAGTGTGTGGACCATACCTTGACAAGTTTGTCATTGTTTTCATTGATGACATACTTATTTACTCAAAGAATGACCAAGAACACGGTGAACATTTGAGAAAGGTGTTAGAAGTATTGAGGAAGGAAGAATTGTACGCTAAGTTTTCAAAGTGTGCATTTTGGTTGGAAGAAGTTCAATTTCTCGGTCACATAGTGAACAAAGAAGGTATTAAGGTGGATCCGGCAAAGATAGAAACTGTTGAAAAGTGGGAAACCCCAAAAACTCCGAAACACATACGCCAGTTTTTAGGATTAGCTGGTTACTACAGAAGGTTCATCCAAGACTTTTCCAGAATAGCAAAACCCTTGACTGCATTAACGCATAAAGGGAAGAAATTTGAATGGAATGATGAACAAGAGAAAGCGTTTCAGTTATTGAAGAAAAAGCTAACTACGGCACCTATATTGTCATTGCCTGAAGGGAATGATGATTTTGTGATTTATTGTGACGCATCAAAGCAAGGTCTCGGTTGTGTATTAATGCAACAAACGAAGGTGATTGCTTATGCGTCTAGACAATTGAAGATTCACGAACAAAATTATACGATGCATGATTTGGAATTAGGCGCAGTTGTTTTTACATTAAAGACTTGGAGGCACTACTTATATGGGGTCAAAAGTATTATATATACCGACCACAAAAGTCTTCAACACATATTTAATCAGAAACAACTGAATATGAGGCAGCGTAGGTGGATTGAATTGTTGAATGATTACGACTTTGAGATTCGTTACCACCCGGGGAAGGAAAATGTGGTAGCCGATGCCTTGAGCAGGAAGGACAGAGAACCCATTCGAGTAAAATCTATGAATATAATGATTCATAATAACCTTACTACTCAAATAAAGGAGGCGCAACAAGGAGTTTTAAAAGAGGGAAATTTAAAGGATGAAATACCCAAAGGATCGGAGAAGCATCTTAATATTTGGGAAGACGGAACCCGGTATAGGGCTGAAAGGATTTGGGTACCAAAATTTGGAGATATGAGAGAAATGGTACTTAGAGAAGCTCATAAAACCAGATACTCAATACATCCTGGAACGGGGAAGATGTACAAGGATCTCAAGAAACATTTTTGGTGGCCGGGTATGAAAGCCGGTGTTGCTAAATACGTAGGAGAATGTTTGACGTGTTCTAAGGTCAAAGCTGAGCATCAGAAACCATCAGGTCTACTTCAACAACCCGAAATCCCGGAATGGAAATGGGAAAACATTACCATGGATTTCATCACTAAACTGCCAAGGACTGCAAGTGGTTTTGATACTATTTGGGTAATAGTTGATCGTCTCACCAAATCAGCACACTTCCTGCCAATAAGAGAAGATGATAAGATGGAGAAGTTAGCATGACTGTATTTGAAGGAAGTCGTCTCCAGACATGGAATACCAATCTATATTATCTCTGATAGGGATGGCAGATTTATTTCAAGATTCTGGCAGACATTACAGCAAGCATTAGGAACTCGTCTAGACATGAGTACTGCCTATCATCCACAAACTGATGGGCAGAGCGAAAGGATGATACAAACGCTTGAAGACATGCTACTAGCATGTGTTATTGATTTCGGAAACAGTTGGGATCGACATCTACCGTTAGCAGAATTTTCCTACAACAACAGCTACCATTCAAGCATTGAGATGGCGCCATTTGAAGCACTTTATGGTAGAAAGTGCAGGTCTCTGATTTGTTGGAGTGAAGTGGGGGATAGACAGATTACGGGTCCGGAGATTATACAAGAAACTACCGAGAAGATCATCCAAATTCAACAACGGTTGAAAACCGCCCAAAGTCGACAAAAGAGCTACGCTGACATTAAAAGAAAAGATATAGAATTTGAAATTGGAGAGATGGTCATGCTTAAAGTTGTACCTTGGAAAGGCGTTGTTCGATTTGGTAAACGAGGGAAATTAAATCCAAGGTATATTGGACCATTCAAGATTATTGATCGTGTCGGACCAGTAGCTTACCGACTTGAGTTACCTCAACAACTCGCGGCTGTACATAACATTTCCATGTCTCGAATTTGAAGAAATGTTTTGCTAAAGAAGATCTCACTATTCCGTTAGATGAAATCCAAATCAACGAAAAACTCCAATTCATCGAAGAACCCGTCGAAATAATGGATCGTGAGGTTAAAAGACTTAAGCAAAACAAGATACCAATTGTTAAGGTTTGATGGAATGCTCGTAGAGGACCCGAGTTCACCTGGGAGCATGAAGATCAGATGAAGAAGAAATACCCGCATCTATTTCCAGAAGATTCGTCAACACCTTTTACAGCTTAAAATTTCGGGACGAAATTTATTTAACGGGTAGGTACTGTAGTGACCCAAACTTTTCCATATTTATATATATTAATTGAGATTGATATTTACATGATTAAATGTTTCCAACATGTTAAGCAATCAAACTTGTTAAGACTTGATTAATTGAAATATGTTTCATATAGACAATTGACCACCCAAGTTGACCGGCGATTCACGAACGTTAAAACTTGTAAAAACGACATGACGATATATATATGGATATACATATGGTTAACATGATATTATGATAAGTAAGTATCTCCATAAGTATATTAACAATGAGTTATATACATATAAACAAGACTACTAACTTAAGGATTTCGAAACGAGACATATATGTAACGATTATCGTTGTAACGCCATTTAAATGTATATATATCATATAAGATATATTAATATATCATAATATCATGATAATATAATAATTTAACATCTCATTAGATATAATAAACAATGGGTTAACAACATTAATTGAGATCGTTAACTTAAAGGTTTCAAAACAACACTTACATGTAACGAGTAACGATGACTTAACGACTCAGACAAAATGTATATACATGTAGTGTATTTATATGTATTAAAATACTTTTGGAAGACTTCAAGACATATATCAAAACACTCATACTTAACGAAAATGGTTACATTTACTTTCCCATTCTTTTCTTTCATCAAAAATTTTAGTTGTATTCTTACCCGTATTATACACAGCTTCAAAACGTACTTACTATGAGTATATACCAATAGGAACTAGCATGGGATTCCACTCTTGATTATGTCATGTATGACTAATCAATTTTAACTTCTACCATGAGCTAGTCAACTAACTAGAACTCCTTTTAACCCCACTCACCACTCACCAATTACCACTCATCATTCACTCCATTTCACTTCCAATTCTCTTTCTAATTCTCTCTCAACACACACACACACTATTATGAACGTATTTTTCCAGTAGTTAATCATCATCTTCATCAAAAATCACTTCAAGAATCAAGATATAATCATCAAAGGAAGAACACTTCAAGAACACTTCAAAAATCCCTTCAAGTTTACTAATTTACTTCCAAGCTTTCTAATCCATTCCAAGTAATCATCTAAGATCAAGAAACCTTTGTTATATGCAGTAGGTTATCTTTCTTATTCAAGGTAATATTCATATTCAAACTTTGATTCAATTTCTATAACTATAAACTATCTTAATTCGAGTAAAAATCTTACTTGAACTTGTTTTTGTGTCATGATCCTACTTCAAGAACTTTCAAGCCATCCAAGATCCTTTGAAGCTAGATCATTTCTTGTCACTTCCAGTAGGTTTACCTACTAAACTTGAGGTAGTAATGATGTTCATAACATCATTCGATTCATATATATAAAACTATCTTATTCGAAGGCTTAAACTCGTAATCACTAGAACATAGTTTAGTTAATTCTAAACTTGTTCGCAAACAAAAGTTAATCCTTCTAACTTGACTTTTAAAATTAACTAAACACATGTTCTATATCTATATGATATGCTAACTTAATGATTTAAAACCTGGAAACACGAAAAACACCGTAAAACCGGATTTACGCCGTCGTAGTAACACCGCGGGCTGTTTTGGGTTAGTTAATTAAAAACTATGATAAACTTTGATTTAAAAGTTGTTATTCTGAGAAAATGATTTTTATTATGAACATGAAACTATATCCAAAAATTATGGTTAAACTCAAAGTGGAAGTATGTTTTCTAAAATGGTCATCTAGACGTCGTTCTTTCGACTGAAATGACTACCTTTACAAAAACGACTTGTAACTTATTTTTCCTACTATAAACCTATACTTTTTCTGTTTAGATTCATAAAATAGAGTTCAATATGAAACCATAGCAATTTGATTCACTCAAAACGGATTTAAAATGAAGAAGTTATGGGTAAAACAAGATTGGATAATTTTTCTCATTTTAGCTACGTGAAAATTGGTAACAAATCTATTCCAACCATAACTTAATCAACTTGTATTGTATATTATGTAATCTTGAGATACCATAGACACGTATACAATGTTTTGACCTATCATGTCGACACATCTATATATATTTCGGAACAACCATAGACACTCTATATGTGAATGTTGGAGTTAGCTATACAGGGTTGAGGTTGATTCCAAAATATATATAGTTTGAGTTGTGATCAATATTGAGATACGTATACACTGGGTCGTGGATTGATTCAAGATAATATTTATCGATTTATTTCTGTACATCTAACTGTGGACAACTAGTTGTAGGTTACTAACGAGGACAGCTGACTTAATAAACTTAAAACATCAAAATATATTAAAAGTGTTGTAAATATATTTTGAACATACTTTGATATATATGTATATATTGTTATAGGTTCGTTAATCAACAGTGGCTAAGTCTTACTTCTCGATGAAGTAAAAATCTGTGAAAGTGAGTTATAGTCCCACTTTTAAAATCTAATATTTTTGGGATGAGAATACATGCAGGTTTTATAAATGATTTACAAAATAGACACAAGTACGTGAAACTACATTCTATGGTTGAATTATCGAAATCGAATATGCCCCTTTTTATTAAGTCTGGTAATCTAAGAATTAGGGAACAGACACCCTAATTGACGCGAATCCTAAAGATAGATCTATTGGGCCTAACAAACCCATCCAAAGTACCAGATGCTTTAGTACTTCGAAATTTATATCATATCCGAAGGGTGTCCCGGAATGATGGGGATATTCTTATATATGCATCTTGTTAATGTCGGTTACCAGGTGTTCACCATATGAATGATTTTTATCTCTATGTATGGGATGTGTACTGAAATATGAAATCTTGTGGTCTATTGTTACGATTTGATATATATAGGTTAAACCTATAACTCTCCAACATTTTTGTTGACGTTTAAAGCATGTTTATTCTCAGGTGAATATTAAGAGCTTTCGCTGTTGCATACTAAAATAAGGACAAGATTTGGAGTCCATGTTTGTATGATATTGTGTAAAAACTGCATTCAAGAAACTGATTTTGATGTAACATATTTGTATTGTAAACCATTATGTAATGGTCGTGTGTAAACAGGATATTTTAGATTATCATTATTTGATAATCTACGTAAAGCTTTTTAAACCTTTATTTATGAAATAAAGGTTATGGTTTGTTTTAAAAATGAATGCAGTCTTTGAAAAACGTCTCATATAGAGGTCAAAACCTCGCAACGAAATCAATTAATATGGAACGTTTTTAATCAATAAGAACGGGACATTTCATAACTGTCTTATTTAGACACCACCAAATAGCACTGGTTATCTGATTAAAACTCGTCTTAATTACAAAATTCTATTCCCCGGTAGCGGCGCCAAAAACTCCGTCTCTCCTGATATCGCTCAAAAAGTCAGTTTTGTTTGTCATATTTTGTTTGTCATATAACAAGGTTGACAGAACGGGCCTCAGGTTAGAACCTACTTATTTATGTTTATAGTAGCGGGTCCTTACTCCATTTTTTACTTCCTAGGGTAAGTTAACCTAGGATCGTTCGTTTAAATGGTTTAACGATTTGAAAATAAAGGGTATAATCGTGTTTGATTAAATCACATGGATAGAAAGATAGTAGCTGTTTTTAAAGCTAATGGTCCTAAATGAGGAAGAGTAAAGGCGGTGAAGGGATATCCGGAGTATACAAATCAAGAAAATGTTGACCAAGATATGGATTTAGGCTAGGGGAAAGTAATTATGTTTGTGTTAGAGCTGTGACTAAGGTAGCTTAGATCTGATTAGATTAGCCAATCGTACAAACTTACTTGCCTCTAGGCTCTCAGAGTTCTCTTTAAGAAAGACAAGTATGTCACTAGGGTTGCACAACTAGAGTGTGTCTATACTCGTAGGTCATCCTCAGTGAAGCACTAGGTTTTGTTAGGAGGTTAAGTTCTATCTGGACCTTCATTATCTGTTAGAAAACTGAATAAGAACGTGTTGTGTTGAGTGAACACAATCACAAACGGAAGGGGTCCGTCGAGTCAATTTGACAAAACATTTAGATAAACTAACAACCTTATCATCATACTACTAAGATCATACTTCTCTAATCATTATAATGTATTATGGTGATAAGATGATAGTAAAATAGATAAGAACATATAAAATACGTACAACATACAATATGACTGATCATAAGGCAACACTCAAACAAGAACATGCAGTAAGAGTAGGTTATGCAGCTGAGGCACTACATAAGCCATAACAGGTCCTAAGAGGTCTTCTTGGATAGTTATCAAGTATACTAGGTCATTCATGTCTCAATTCGTAAGTTCCGTGTCCTAAATCTCATTAAATGCCTCTCGGGAACACCGATCATACCGGGTTAATAGATGCATCAAGTATGGTATAACCAAGGGTCTTAGACCTATAAAGTAGCTAGGTTCATATGGGTGAAAAAGTCCTGGTCACAACTTAGGTTGGTTAATCCTCAAGATTCTATAATACAAACCTATCGGGGTTATAGATTCAGCATAACGACAGAACCGTACTATAGTAACATAATTATGCTAGCCTAAACTTCTATAATGACAACATACTGATTAAATTAAGCTAACATGGTAATATCAGAACGCATGTTTAAACATAGATAATAACAGCACATGTTTAAATAAAAAGAAAAGAGTTTCGGATAAAAACCTGAGAGTTTACAGAAATCTGCCCGAGATTGCAGTGACTCTGGAGTAAATCCAGACTAACTACTAGCTAAAATGAATTTGAAGTAAAATTGAATGTGTTGAGATATATTCAAATGGGATGACAAATGGCCCTTTAAATAGACACTTTCTAGCTTGGCAGGCCGTATGCCAAACCATAGCAGGTCGTGTGGCAGGCCCGTATGACCAAACCGTGTGTATTAGCAGGCCAGCTGGCCAAAATGTATGGTGCTCATATCTTGGCAGGCCATTTGGCTTATGGCAGGCCTTATGACCAGGCCATGTGATAAGGCCTATGGCTTGCCCTGGTTTGCTTGTTTCCAGGATCGTAACTTGATTTTCGAAGTCGTAACTTGATTTTCACCATTTTCGCTCTATATTCTTTGTTGTAAGACCGTTTTCTTCGATTATTCTAGCATCGTGTTTGAAATCACTTAATCTACAAAATAAATTAAACAAATTCTTATTTCTTCGATAAAGTTCGAAACTTTATTATTTTAGGGCATATTATCGGGGATAAAAATACGACTTTCACCGATATCAGGCAACAACTTATATATAAGTATAGGTATATCTTTAGTATCTGATGTTATCTTTTATATGTAAATGACAACAACTTATTATAATAGGTATACATATTTGTAACATATACATATCATACCATATTATATTGAGAGTATTTCATCTATAGCTTACAAGACTAAATGTTTGATAAAGTGAATTAATTTTGCACAGTTATTTTTACCACTCCTGCAAAGCACGAGCTCTAAATCCTAGTGTGTGTATGTATATATATATATATATATATATATATATATATATATATATATATATATATATATATATATATATATATATATATATATATATAATATGATCGGGGTATTTATCATTCGATAAGTAATCCCCACCAGAAGGATGTGGAACGTATTTCTACAACGTTTTTCGTATCGAATTTAATGAACGATTTTGATCGTAATAGATTGTGAAAGTCTTGCTAGTTGTTTGGTAAGATTACAATTGCATTCGTGGCTAATAAGCATACGAAACATGGTTTGAGATTTGGTTTTGTGCGTTTTGTTGGGGTTAAGGATGAAGAACTGATGACAAAAACCCTAAGCACGATATGGATAGGGAGTTATTATATGTTTGCATTGGTGGCCAGGTTTCAACACCCTAGCCGTAGGGAAAAATCTAGTCAATCGAGCAACGAATATGATAATCGCAAGGAAAACCATCGGTTCTCAGAGGAACAATCATAAGTCTGTAGGCAATGAAACTAAGAAGACAAACAATCAAGGTAACTCTTTTACTATGGTTGTTCCAAGGGAGGAAAATAGTGGTTTTGTGCCATTGAAATAGATTGTTTTATTAAAAAAAGACTTAACTCAGACACTAGTAAAGAAGGAGGCGATACTATTGAAGGTAAATTCCATTGACACGATGATTAACCTTAAAAGCATATGTGGAGAAGAAGGGTTTCTGGATGTATGTATTTTACATGTGGGTGGTTTTCGGATATGGTTGCAGTTTGATTTGGAGACCAGATGCAATACATTCAAACCAAATGTATTTTTAGAGTCATTGTATTCGGTGTGTAAACTGCTATCTGCATCATTCATTTTTGATGAAAGGTTTATCTGGGAGGATCTTTATAGTCTTCCACTTGTTGCTTAGGGACCAAAAGCATTTGTAAAGTGGTGTAAATGATAGGTAAATTCCAATTCTCTGAAAAAGAAAATGCAAATCCAATGTCTATGAGTCGAATTTGCATCATCACGAGACACATGTCTACGGTGATGGAAGACATTGAGGTGATAATTGATGGGAGTGAATATATGATACATGTTCATGAGGTGTGTATATGGAATGTTGAGTTAGATAATATGGAAGAGGAAAAAGAAAATGTTGATTTGAGCAGCGATGAAGAAGAGGATAACAGGTCAAGGGAGAGTTAAAGGATGAAGAGATTAAAATTGATAAGGAGTTAGAAGAGGATAAGTTGGATCGTCATTAAGAGGGGAAAATCAATATGGAACAATAGGAAAAGTTTGTTGAACCAAATGGAATAATGAAGTAGAACAGGAGGTTTGTAATGATGTGCCAGAATCAAAAGGTGAGGAGTCACAGAATCAAAAGGAATAGTGATATACGTAAATCCCATGTTAATGACAATTATAAACACATTAGAGGTATATTTATATCTCATAAATTTGAAAAAATAATTGAAGTGTGGGGAAAAGTTGGGTTGTAATGTTAAAGGGTATAACAATTGTTTCGAGAAATTAGTTGATAGAATTGAAGTGAACATTGTTGATCAATGACTGTGTTGTCATCAAGTATACGGGGATGTAAGGAAAGGCGTGAACAAGTTTGGGTAAAGGAGATATATACTAAAACAAAATGCAATTCATCGGTATTCAAGAATCAAATATGAAGTGGTTAGAGTTCTTTCGTCTTAAAACGTTGTGGGGAAATTTTAATTTTTATTATGTTGTTTTGTTAGCAAGAGGTAGATCTGGGGGTATGATCTCTCTATGGGATCCTGTTATTTTTTGCAAGAAACAATTTGGTGTATTTTAGTGAAAGGGAAATGGATCAATGTTGATGAGGATATGTTCTTAATCAATGTTTATAGTCCACTGCTGTTGGGTGACAAACAGAGATTAGGGAACCGCTTAACTCAAGTTAAGAGTGACAACGAGGGGGTGTTAATTCTTTTAGGCGACTTTAATGAGGTTCGTTGTGAAGAAGATCGATTCAGGTGTAACTTTAATGACACCGCAACGGCTTCTTTTAGTGAGTTTATTAGAGAAGCTAATCTTCATGATATGATTATGGGTGGTAGACAATACACTTGGATGAATAAGAGCGGGTCTAAAATGAGTCGGATAGATTGGGTGTTTGTGTCGTGTAATATGTTGGATATTTTCCGGATTTGAAAATGGTAGTGCTAAACGGGGCATGTTTTGACCATGTACCTTTATTACTTCATGTTGAACATAGAGATTTTATACCAAATACTTTCAAAGTTTTGTCATCGTGGATGATGCGAGAAGGTTTTGGTGATTTTGTGCTATCAATTTGGAAGTCAAGTGACATTTGTGATGCTGACTTTCTGACTAAACTAAGATTTCTAAAATCAAAACTAACTAAATGGGTTCCAAATAGAAGAGCAAATGAGAGAACAAGACAGGAAATAACAATTGTGCTACTCTTTAGGAGTTATACGAGAGGACAAATGTTATGAATGAGCTTAATGATATTGTGCGGTTGGAGGAGAAGGATATTTTACAAAAAGCGAGAATTATATGGAACGTAGAAGGGATGAAAACTCAAAAATTTTTCACACCATGAAAAACAAACGCCGTTATCAATCAATTAATGGTATCTCAGCTAATGGGGATTGGATTACATGTTCTTCTCGGATCAAGTTCGAATTTTGGAGGTTTTATAGAGCTAAATTTCAGGTTCAAAATGAAGAGGTGGACATATCGTTTTTATGCGCAAATAGAAGACTTGATGATGAAGATAATGTTATTCTTGAATCGACTGTTACTAATGAGGAAATCAAGGAAGCAGTTTGGTCATGTGGTAATTACTAGGAACCAGGACCAGATGGTTATACGTTTCATTTCCTTAAAGATAACTGGGAATTATTGCAGAAGGATGTGACTTCATTTGTTCATGGTGTTTTTTGCGTCGAAGTCTATGCCTAACGGGGTGGGGTTAGATTTTATCACTTTAATCCTGGATGTAGATAACCCTATTGGGATTAAAGACTTTAGACCAATTTCTTCAATTGGTTTTTAATATTAAATTATTGCAAAAATTCTTTCTAATCGATTAGTCAAAGTAATTGATAAGGTGATAAGTCTAGTTCAGTCTGCATTTGTTGCGGGTATACAGATCCTGGACGGACCGAAGAAGTTTAGCGAGATTATAGCTTGGTTTAAGAAATAGAAAAATAAATTATTACTTTCTAAGGTGGATCGTGAGAAGGCTTACGATACAGTTAGTTGGAAATTCCTAGATCATATGCTTGAGGTGTTGGGTTTCGGGTGTGTTTTGCATGAATGGAGTAACATGTGTCATTTATCTTTATGAATGTCGGTCCTGGTTAACGGTAGCCCGACGAAGGAATTTCTGATAAAGAGGGGTTTAAGGCAAGGTGACCCGTTGAGCCCCTTTTTATTCATAGTTCCTATGGAGGGTTTACATATTATGTTAAAGAATGTTGTTGAATCGAATTTGATTATAGGTACATCTACTGGGAATGGAGATGTGAATATTTCACACTTGTTCTATTTGGATAATTTCAGTGTTACTACCGAGTGGAATGTGTTGGGTATGGAGAATATTCTCCGTGTTTTCTATAGAATTTTACGCGGTAGTTGGTTTGAAACTTAATGTGTCTAAATCGCGTATTCAGGGAGTAGGTGTCTCGAAAGAAGAGGTTTTGTTTATGGCTAGAAGTGCGGGTTGCTTACCCGCTGAAGGTAACTTTCATTATCTCCGTTTGCCGATGGGTTTAAATATGAACATTGTTGGTAATTAGAACTCATTGACTGATCGTTTTAAAAAATGTCTTGCTACGTGGAAGGCTAATCTTTTATCAATAGGTGGTTGATTAGCATTAGTAAAATCGGTGTTAGGAAGTCTTGGTATTTATTATTTGTCCATTTATAAATGGCTGGAAGGTATTTTTATAATTTTGGAGTCTATTCAGCTAGTTTTTTTTGGGAGGCAATGATTCTTTTTGAAAAACGGTGTAGGTTAAATGGGCAAACGTGATGGAATCAATGGATAAAGGTGGTTTGGATGTTGGAGTATTAAAACATGTAATATAGATCTTATTCATAAATGGAGGTGGAGTTTACACGCTTCGCCTTTACAACGATTTATGGTATTGATGGGGGTGTTTTTGGATCTAGTTATAATGGGTCGAGTGTATGGGCCAATATTATTTCTTCCATTAATGATGCACATAAAAAAGAAATTATTCCATTGCATACACTTAGAAGGAGAATTGGAAATAGAACTTTTATCAAGTTTTGGAAAGATCATTGGATTAAATTTGGTCCTTTGATCTTATGGTATAATAGACCTGCTCATTTGGATGGTAATATCAATTGTTTGCTTGGAGATAGTTTGGTTGATGAGATGTGGATATGGAATTGGAGTCGTGATTTGATATCTCAAAATGAAGATCCGCTTAGCACCATGCTAGCTGAGCTGAGTGTTGTTCGTCTCCTAGACCAACAGGATACATGGTTCTGGCCGATGTGTATGGATGGGGTGTTTACTGTTCACGATACTTGAGCTAAGGTTGATGACTTTTTACTGGGTTTGTTAGCTCCTTCAACGAGATAGAACAAAGTCATCCCTCGAAAGGTTAACATTTCTTTATGGCGAGTAGGGCTGGATAGATTTCCCACAAGGTTAAGATTATATCCTGCGGGTAAGAGATTAATAGCATTTTGTGTCCGGTGTGTTTGCATCACGTTGAATTATGGGACCATGTTTTGTTCGAGTGTAATGTTGCGATGAATATTTGGGAAATAATAAGGCGATAGATCAATTGCAATATGCCGGTGTTTAACTCTTGGTTGGATTGGGCACTTTGGTTCGAGCATTGGAGCAGGTCAGAGGAAGTCAAGTGGAAGTTTAATGCGATTGTTGAAGCTTGCATTTGATTATTATGGAGACAAGGGAACAGGATTGTGTTTATCAATCTGCCAGTGAGGAAATCTGAAATTCTTGATTCCATTTGTATCTTTTCCTTTTATTGTTTAGATATAGGGGAAAATGTTATTTGTATTGAGTTTTTTGGAACGTTGATATGTTATAAGTGGTTTGCGACTTCTCTAGATTCTTTCTAGAGGGTCGTGTTTTAATATAATTTTACTAAACATTACCCACAAATATAACCTACAAATATAAAAATGTTAAAGTTACACCAAACAAAATTTAGAAATTAAAAAAGCAATGGATCCCACTAGTTCTTGTAGCGACCCGACAAAATTGTCATTGACGGCACCGACTACTTAGGTCCCGTTACATGGTCATAAGTCTTTAAAATAACGTTTGACCAAAATATGCCGCCTTCATTTCAAAAGTAAAGATTGTCTCCATGTTTACAAGAATTGTTCAACCAAAAGTTACATTACAAAGTTATAAGTACAAATGAAACCTATGCGATACAGTTTTAAATAAAGTCAAAAGACGCTCCATGTATGCACATATACTCGACATCCAATGCAAGTATCAAAAGTAATGAGCGGAAGCATGTATCACATATCGTTCAAAGACCTGAGAAAAATATAGAAATCTGTCAACGAAAACGTTGGTGAAATCATAGGTTTAAGTAAGTAAGTGAGTAAAAAGGTAAGTTGAACCACAAGATTTGCAACATTGATATAATACTAATACATTCTAAAAGTTAATATTCACGAGCACCCAATTATCAAGGCTTAACATTCCTTCCATAGAACCCCATCACAATAGTGTTAGAACATACACTGTTTCTCGAAAATATATTTCATTCGTAGACGGTAGCGAACCGTTTGAATGAGGGTTTGTCAAACCCATATGGATCCATACAACATAAGTTCTCGCTTACACCCGGCAAGTGTAACTAATGATAATCGAATTGAGGATTTTGTTCTAAACTCGTATGTAGAATGTTTGTTTTCCTTTACTTGTGTTCACTTAGTAAAAAGAAACGTTTATGTTTTCTCATCCCAAATGTAAGTTCAAAAGAGCAAAAGTGGGACTATGATCTCACCTTGAGTGCAAGAGTAAAAAGATACTTCAACAAGTAACGTGCAAAGAACAAACGCTAGTCTTGACCTAAAAAAGTAAGTTGTATCAATAATGGTAAACACGATTGGTCAAAGTTGTTCAATTAGTCATATGGCTCGTTACGACTCGATTATGTAGCATGTGAATCAAATTGTCAAGTTTCATGCAAGATACAAGTATAGAAACAAGTTAGAAAGGTTGCATAAGTATTCGGTTATGTTTGACTAAAAGTCAAACTTGGTCGGGTCAAAGTCTACGAAAAGTCAACACATTAGGGTCGGGTCTCGAACTATTTTTCTGAGGTTTCTAATCATATATAAGCATGTTAGAACAAGTTACATGTGAATCGGAGGTGCGTAGCATAGCAAACATTTTTCGTAAAATAACCAAACAAAACAACACCTGGCAGTTCATTGGGACAGCGTCCCAATATGCTGGACGGCGTCCAGTATTGAAGGACTGGACGGTGTCCCAATATCTGGACGGCGTCCAAATGTGTACCCAGGTCCTGTTTGCTGAAACTCTTAAGTGCACGAACCAAAACTCAACCAATCCCAATTTATGACCCGCAAACAATCAAAACATGTATCTTATATCATCGGAAAGGTATTTTGACGAGGAAACCAACTAAGCACTTTTCATCAATTAATCTACCACTTACAACAACCAAAACCGCATTTAATGTTCATCATTTATCACATTCAAGTTCATAAATCTCATTTCATGTTTCGAGTAACCAATTTACATGTATGATATGCCGTTTCGAAGGTAATCAAGCATACAATCTAACTAAACACTTGTTAACAACATCTCATGTCATTCAAGGCATCAAAAGTTCATTTCAAGTTCATAAAACCCTAACTCAAAGTTTACCAAATCAATAATCATGTTTATGAAGTTTTCTTAATCAACCTACACATAAATTTGAAGCTAATGATGCTAGTAACACATTTAATACATGCACTTTTAACATCTAACAACATATAAACAACCAAATTACTAAATTAAACACACCAAACTTCAAGTTCATGCTAGTTACTTAAAATCACAAGATCGAGCATATAAATCACATATTCATGTTAGACTTGAGCCATAGACACTAATTAACACTTTTATAATTCAAAAACATAAAGAACACAAAATCTAGTGATTTGAGAAAGTTACCCAAATGAGGTGAAATTGGTATCAAGTTGTAGAGGATGAAGAGAGGATTCCAGATATTTAATGTGTTTTATAAAACACTTGCTAAATCGGATTTAGATGATGAATGTATGAATTTGAGTTTGAGAGAATAGTTGAAGTATTGAAAGAGAAGGAGATGAAATGAATGGATGAGGAAGAGTGTTGACTCTTTGACCTAGTCACCTCTTTGCCCATTTGACAACCTTAGTCCCTCAAGTTGAATCGGGGGCGGGAATTAACCGAACGAATTATTTTGAATTATACGAGAGTACGGAAGATGTTATAATCTTATAATGAAAATATTAAGAACATTAGCTAACGGAGGGTACGAATCCAGATACAAAGGATATTATTTAAAATATAAAGACGGCCGTTAAAATAATTTAACAAAAAAATGCGGGATGTTACTTTACCCACACCTTAAAAGAAATTTCGTCCCGAAATTTAGTTGGAAGTAATAGTCGATGTCTCTTACTCAAGACCTTGTGTTGTCCAATCTACGAATAAGTGAAGATACGTCCTTGGGCATTTCCATGATTCTGGATAGTCGGGGTTTACATTGTATTAAGGCTTGGTTTTACGATCCACAATTTCAATCGGTCTTTCTACGAAGAGGAGTTTGTCATCGATAGTAAGTTTATATAGAAGAGTAGCACGTTCCTGTTCCGCAGGACACGTCTCTAAGTTTGTTACACAGAACGTAGGGTAAACGGAAACTTAATTGAGTCAGAAGTTCTAAACGGTAGGAAGCGGTTCCAATACGCCCCAAGATTTCAAAAGGATCAATATTGCGGATGTAACTTTTCTCTATTTCCCGAAACGGATTACACCTTTCCAAGGTGCGGTTTTTCAATATTACCCAGTTACTGACTTGGAATTCGGAAGGTTTACGCCTAACATCGGCATAGTCCTTTTTTACGACTACGGGCCGTCTTGGGTCCTTATCGGTCTTGAACTATCTCAACGGTTGTTTCTTAAATAAGTTAGGATCCTGTGAATTGCTTGTCACCTACTTTAGTCCATCAAATAGGAGAACGACATTTGCGGTTATAAAAAGTTTCGAAAAGTGTGCGTTAACACGCGAGTGGTAACTACTGTTGTAAGAGGGTTCAACTAAAGGCGAAAATACAAGTTTGTAACATGTCTTTCCAAGATGTAAATCGTTCGTTTGCTTGGTTCGTCAGTTTGTGGATGATACGCGGTACTCATGTTTAAACGTGTTCCTAAGGATTTTTGTAAACTAGATGTGTAACGAGTATTTCGATCCAGGATAATTGATAAATGTACACCGAGTTGGAATAGAATCCTTTAAGATATGTTTGAACAAGTTAGTTAGGGCTCGAAGCGTTTGTTGGTACAAGTTTCTTATCGGCTACCGAAAACGTTCGTCAGGGATATTCACCCTCGTGGCTAGCACTAGTAATACGTGAAGAGTCTCTCTCTCTCCATTGAGAAATTATATAAAAGATTTTCTTATACGGAAGTACGAGCGAAAAGATAGGAGTGAATTGAGAGCTTAGAATAGGACGAGTTTTATACCTTGAGGTAGCCATATCGCGCATCTAGTGGCCAAATGTTGAGACTTAGTGGGAGACAAGACAGCACACAAAGTCGTATAGTTCGGGGTTGAGTGGTAGATGGCCAATTATCAGAAGCATAAGGACGATAAGTCAAGGAAGAAAGAGGTATCCTTGGATTGTGTGTTATCTTGGGTCCCAGTAATATCAAACGGTAATAGTGAAAAAGCAGAGTTATGTAACGTGGTACGTGATGACGAGGAGATTGATGGGGTCCATACATAAGTGTTCTAAATTTTTCAGGCATAATAACGAATTTCAGTTTCCTTGATTTTGAGTCAAGAGGGTATGCCTTTCAGGCGTCCACGTAGAAAGATTTCCATATTGTGCAACACAAATTTAGCTAGTAAGGTTGGTGTGAAAAATCACCTTCAAATTTCGAACACGGAGAGGTTTAATTCTTTCTTCAGTGAGTTAACGGGGTTAAAGGACGAGCAACACGAGAAAAGTCAGAAATGAATCTGTGGTAATGACTGGCGAGTTCTAAGATTTTACGAATACAAGTCAGAGTAATGAAGGTTTCTCAATTACGCGGGGTTTCGATTTTTGCAAGGTTTACTTCAATACCTGGACCACTAACAACGTGGTTTAGGAAATTGACTTCGTTTAGCCAAATTCACACTTGGAGAATTTGGCGTAGAATTGCTCTTTTCTCAAGAGTCCGAGTGTATGACGGAGATGTTATTCGCTTTTCTTCCATATTTTTGAATAGATTTAGACTTCATCTATAAACACGATAACGGATTTGTCTAGATACGTTTGCATACGTGGTTCAGGAGGTCTATGAATACGGACGGAGCCTTGGATAAACTGAACGGTTACTAAAAGAAATTCATAACTATCGTAACGAGTTCGAAAAGAGGTTTTGGAGACATATTATCCCTTAACCCTCATTTGATGATAACCGGAATGGAGGTCGACTTGGAATACACACATGATCCTTGCAATTGACCAAGAGGTCATCGGTATGGGGAAGAGGATATCGGTTCTCGACCGGAAATTACTTAGTTCACAATAATCTATACAAAATTGTAGGGAAACATTTCTTCTTAACGAATAGGTTTTGAGCTCCCTAGTTCTATAGGTATCAAGTCAAAATTTAAATTATCCACCCAATAAGTTTAACGTACACCCTCCGATAAAATTTATCGGTACGCAATAGTTTTCCGTTGGTCACTTGAATGGCCTAAGTAATATCTAGGGGGAGTGGTGGAGTGCAAAGGGTAGGCTCCAATGCCTTGGATACAAAACATTTTATCGGCACCCGAATTGAATAAATATGAAACATAAGAGTTGTTGAGAAGAAACGTACCCGTGACTAGTTCATTGTCATCTCGGGCATCCTAGGTGTTAAGGTTGAAAGCTCATTCGCATACATTGGTGTTTGCTTTCTTCTTTAGACATGCATTCTTAAAATGACCCAGTTGGCCACATTCGAAACAAGCACCCCTTCTGCGTGCACTGGGCACCTTTTTAGCGACGGGGGCGGCACCTTTATAACCATGGGCCACATGGCCACTTCTTTGACACTTGTTGCAAAATGGTCGAGTTCCGGCATAACTTTTCCTGCTGCCGGGGGTGAAAGGCTTCTTGGTGGAGTCGTGGTGGTTGTTGTTGCTTGATGGAGAGGCTTCCCATTTTCTTTTGTTGTTATCCGGTTGGTCCTCGGTCGTTTGTACCGGCGCTTCAATTTCGTCCACCGTTTTTATAAATCGGCGGGCTATCATCACAGCCTCTTGTAGGTCGGCGGGTCTTGATGGCATTACCCCATGTGGAATGCTCTTAGGGAGGCCATCCATGTAAAATTTAACTCCTTGGGGCCCGGGGGCCATGAGGTTTGGACAAATTGAGGCTAGTTCGGCAAACCATCGATTATAAGCTTCGAGGTCATTTCGAGCCATTTTTAAATCTCTCGGCCCCTATTCGAGCCTTCGAGACTCGTCGCGCGGGAAGTATTCGGTGATCATTCTTTCTCCAAATTCGGCCCAAGAGAGTGTAAGGGCTTCATCGATACCCACCGATTGTACATACGTGTTCCACCATGAGAGAGTAATACCGGTGAGAGTGAGGGTGGAAAAGTTGACCTTATCTTGGTCCCGACAACTGCTTATGCTAAAAACGGGTTCCGTTTGTTCAAACCATCGGGTGAGAGCAACAGGTCCCCCGGTTCCATCGAAAGTGGGAGGGTTGTACTTCATGAAGTTTTTGTAGGAGCACCCCTCGTTTGAATTACCGGCTCCTTGATTGTTGTTGTGGTTGGATAAGTGATCGGCCACTGCCTCATCCACGGCGGTGGCTATCATTCGTTGAAGAGCTTGTTCGAGAGTTTTGGAAGGAGTATTGTGTTGACCTTGGTGAGCCATTGTTCCTTCATGACACAAGAATACCGTTGATTAGTATTATCAATAATACTAATCGTGATATGGAATCAAGATAAAGAGAAAAATTTTCCTTGAATCGCCTTAAATTCTTTATGTCATAATGTCGGAACTTTCATATGAGTCACCGTAATATAATCCCGGAAATTATATTACCCTGATTCATATGTGCATTCGACATCATTTCATATAGTCAAGGTGGCGTGTCAATCAAATCAACCACGTGAGATTAAGGTAGAATAAGAGTTAGATGTGAATAAAAGAGTTCGAGTATAAATGCACAAGTAGTCAAGTAATTCCTACTTCAAGTCTATAAGCCGGTTGTAGTCTAGATTCACTAATGTACCCTATGACTCGGGGTTGACACCAATGAACTCTAAATCCCTACAACCAACGCTCTGATACCATCTGTAGCGACCCGACAAAATCGTCATTGACGGCATCGACTACTTAGGTCCCGTTACGTGGTCATAAGTCTTTAAAATAACGTTTGACCAAAATATGTCTCCTTCATTTCAAAAGTAAAGATTGTCTCCAAGTTTACAAGAATTTTTCAACCAAAAGTTACATTACAAAGTTATAAGTACAAATGAAACCTATGCGACACAGTTTTAAATAAAGTCAAAAGACGCTCCATGTATGCACATATACTCGACATCTAATGCAAGTATCAAAAGTAATGAGCGGAAGCATGTATCACATATCGTTCAAAGACCTGAGAAAAACATAGAAATCTATCAACGAAAACGTTGGTGAAATCATAGGTTTAAGTAAGTAAGTGAGTAAAAAGGTAAGTTGAACCACAAGATTTGCAACATTGATATAATAGTAATACATTCTAAAAGTTAATATTCACGAGAACCCAATTATCAAGGCTTAACATTCCTTCCATAGAACCCCATCACAATAGTGTTAGAACATACACTGTTTCTCGAAAATATATTTCATTCGTAGACGGTAGCGAACCGTCTGAATGAGGGTTTTTCAAACCCATATGGATCCATACAACATAAGGTCTTGCTTACACCTGACAAGTGTAACTAATGATAATCGAATTGAGAATTTTGTTCTAAACTCGTATGTAGAATGTTTGTTTTCATGTACTTGAGTTCACTTAGTAAAAAGAAACGTTTATGTTTTCTCATCCCAAATGTAAGTTCAAAAGAGTAAAAGTGGGACTATGATCTCATCTTGAGTGCAAGAGTAAAAAGATACTTCAACAAGTAACGTGCAAAGAACAAACTCTAGTCTTGACCTAAACAAGTAAGTTGTATCAATAACGGTAAACACGATTGGTCAAAGTTGTTCAATTAGTCCTATGGCTCGTTACGACTCGATTATGTAGCATGTGAATCAAATTGTCAAGTTTCATGCAAGATACAAGTATAAAAACAAGTTAGAAAGGTTGCATAAGTATTCGGTTAAGTTTGACTAAAAGTCAAACATGGTCGGGTCAAAGTCAACGAAAATTCAACACGTTCGGGTCGGGTCTCGAACTATTTTTCTGAGGTTTCTAATCATATATAAGAATGTTAGAACAAGTTACATGTGAATCGGAGGTGCGCAGCATAGCAAACATTTTTCATAAAATGACCAAACAAAACAGCACCTGGCAGTTCATTGGGACGGCGTCCCAATATGCTGGACGGCGTCCAGTATTGAAGGACTGGATGGCGTCCCAATATCTGGACAGCGTCCAAATGTGTACCCAGGTCCTGTTTGCTGAAACTCTTAAGTGCACGAACCAAAACTCAACCAATCCCAATTTATGACCCGCAAACAATCAAAACATGTATCTTATATCATCGGAAAGGTATTTTGACGAGGAAAACAACTAAGCACTTTTCATCAATCAATCTACCACTTACAACAACCAAAACTGCATTTAATGTTCATCATTTATCACATTCAAGTTCATAAATCTCATTTCATGTTTCGGGTAACCAATTTACATGTATGATATACCGTTTCGAAGGTATTCAAGCATACAATCCAACTAAACACTTGTTAACAACATCTCATGTCATTCAAGACATCAAAAGTTCATTTCATGTTCATCAAACCCTAACCCAAAGTTTACCAAATCAATAGTCATGTTTATGAAGTTTTCTTAATCAACCTACACATCAATTTGAAGCTAATGATGCTAGCAACACATTTAATACATGCACTTTTAACATCTAACAACATATAAACAACCAAATCACTAAATCAAACACACCAAACTTCAAGTTCATGCTAGTTACTTAAAATCACAAGATCGAGCATATAAATCACATATTCATGTTAGACTTGAGCCATAGACACTAATTAACACTTTTATAATTCAAAAACATCAAGAACACAAAATCTATTGATTTTAGAAAGTTACCCAAATGAGGTGAAATTGGTATTAAGTTGTAGAGGATGAAGAGAGGATTCCAAATATGTAATTTGTTTTGTAAAACACTTGCTAAATCGGATTTGGATGATGAATGTATGAATTTGTGTTTGTGAGAAAAGTTGAAGTATTGAAAGAGAAGGAGATGAAATGAATGGATGAGGAAGAGTGTGACTCTTTGACCTAGTCACCTCTTTACCCATTTGACAACCTTAGTCCCTCAAATTGAATCGGGGGCGGGAATTAACCGAACGAATTATTTTGAATTATACGAGAGTACTGAAGATGTTATAATCCGATAATGAAAATATTAAGAACGTTAGCTAACGGAGGGTACGAATCCAGATACGAAGGATATTATTTAAAATAAAAATAGGGGCGATAAAATAATTTAACAGAAAAATGCGGGATGTTACAGTTCTCACCAAGCTTACACCAACCAAATGGTTGGCGATTGATTTAACATTTCCCTACCTATCTTGACCAAATGAGTTGCTCATGGAAAATACTCAGTTTGGCGTAGATATAGACTGCCTAGATTATTTGTAATGGTTGTAGGTATCAGAGATGGTACTGATATACGTTGGCTATATGGCCTTTTTCTTTGGTTGTCAAACTTTAAACAAAAGTGTAATGTAGGTGTATATTATTAGTCAACCATCGATTATACCTCTTTATGAAAGAATATGTTATTTATGGAATGTATATGTTACAGAATATTGTATTCATGGTAATCATATATTAGACGTACATCAAGAATGTAATTATAGTAAACTTGTGTGTAGCCTTGTAGAACGCTAGCCATAGATAGAATGATCTTATGATCATGTATTATTTAAGCCACAATTGTGAATGAGAAATGCAACACATATTTCATCCTCTAATATGGTATCAGAGCCTTTAACCCCTTTCATGTTTCTTTCTATCATCTTCCTAACCAATCTTCTTCCTTCATTACTACCATGGCAGAAACTAGCAAACTCATTGCTCAACCAAACATCCACATCAGCAAATATGTTCCTACTAAACATGAACTAGAGGCAGATAAATACATGACTTGGTCAAAACTATTTAAAATTCATTGCATTTCCCACAATGTAATCGATCATTCAACTTCCGAAACACCCCCACAATCATCAGAAAATGAAACCCAAATGACCATGGAAACCTGGAAACCATTGGATGCAATCGTGCTTTAATGGATTTATGCCACCATATCCGAAGACCTCATATAAACCATTGTGGTACCCAACACTACCACCTTGAAGGCATGGAATCACCTAAAAAGCCCTTTTCATGACAACAAACACTCTCGTGTTTTAGCTATAGAACACCGATTTGCCAACATCCATATTGACAACTTCTCAAACGTATCAATGTATTGTCAAGAACTGAAAATGATAGCCGATCAATTAGTTAGTGTTGGTGGTAATTGTGATGACAAACATCTTATTCTTCAACTTTTAGCAGACCTTAATGACAGCTATGATGTTGTCGGGACTGACTTACACCAAATGCCTGACCTTCCTTCATTTTATGAAGCAAGTTCGGGACTAGTTCTGGAAGAAAGCAAAAAGAATCGTCAAGCCCATAACTCTGCTATCCCTACTAGAGCTGCTCTTCTCACAACTACAACCAACAATCGAGAGTCACCCGATTCAAGTTCGAATGAAAACAAAGATAATTCTTGAAACCGCTCAACACTAATTATCGAGGCCGTGGTGGAAGGTTAAATAAAAGAGGTGGTCAAAAAAACCTAAGAGGTCGTGGAAGAGGAGGAACACACAATAGTAATTGGACAGAAAACAATAATTAGTCACGAAATTGGGCTAATCAAAACTGGGCTAATAATAATACTAATACTCACTTTCGACCCAGAAGTTATGGCCCACCTTTTTTTCCCATGGACTTGGCATTCAAAATGGATTGATATTCCTCCTTGCACCTACCCAATCTCTAACTGGGCTATGCCTACTGTTTCTAATAAATCTGCAGGTATCTTTGGACCAAGACCACAACATGTGTACACTTCATCTTCAACTTCAGACTATGCTCCCACTAATATAAAGCAAGCATTGCATACCATGTCTTTAAATTCATCTAATATAATTGGTACATGGATACGTGGAGACTTCACATATGACCGTGTCTCGAGGTATGCTCTCATCTTATTTTAATAATGGCATTCCATAACACATCATGGTTGGAAATGGAAACAAAATTTAGATGCTTTTGGAACTTCTGTTATACCTACCACTCGTACACCATTATATTTAAATTATATTTTATTTGTTCCTAACCTTATTAAAAATCTAATCTTTCTTTGTCGTTTACCCGTTGATAATAATCTCTCTATTTATTTTGATCCTTTTAGTTTCACTTTGAAAGATTTCAAGACTCAAATTAAGGTTATGAGATGTAATAGTCAAGGGGACCTATACCCTCTCACCACTTCCGCAATCAACCAACTCTCCACACCTTCAACTTTTGCTGCAATAAATCAAGATACTTGACATAAGCGCCTTAGTCACCTGGTCACATATATATTACGTTTGCTTAAAAATAAATCTTCTATTTCAAGTACTTGTAATAAACATTCTTCTTTGTGTGAATCATGTGTTTTTGGCACACATATAAAATTACCATTTTACGATTCAACCTCCTTTACTCTTTCTCCTTTTGATATTATACATAGTGATGAATGGACTTTCCCAATTGCATATTGTGTAGGTCATAGATACTATGTATTATTTTGGATGATTTCTCCAATTTCTTATGGACTTTCTCACACGGTTAAAAATCTTAAGTCTATAATACCTTTCTCTATTTAAATAATTATATAAATACACAACTCTCTACTAATATCAAATCTTTTCTGTGTGATAATGGATGAGAGTACAACAATTCATCTTTTTTCAATCATATTTCCAACAACATGGAATCACTCTTCGTTTTTCATGTCCTTATATGTCACCCCAAAATGGTCTAGCAAAACGCAAAATGCGAGCCATAAACAACATCATTCACACTTTCCTTGCACACTCATCCATTCCTCTAAACTTTGGCATCTTGCATTGTCCATAACTACATACCTACACAATATACTCCCTAGTAAACTCCTCAACTATAACTCCCCCACTCTAGCACTTAATAAATGCCACCCAACATATAGTCACCTTCGAATGCCTATGCTACCCTTTACTTCCATCAACCTCAATCAATAAACTTTAACCAAGATCAATTCCATGTGTCTTTTTGGGATACCCCTCATCTCATCGCGACTACAAATGTTTTGATTTGAAAACTAAAAAGATAATAATTTCTCGTCATGACAACTACTCCTTTCTACATCAAAATATAACTCACCTACACAATCCTACCTTAACTCCTACTGTCAACCAAAAGAACAATAACTATACCCAACCTTCTTTTACTTCATCCCAAGAACAAAATAATACCCCTCCACAAGTGACCCAATCCCCTTCTATTGCCCAATCTCTCACGGATAATAAAGCTTTACCTACAGCCCAACAAACCCACCCTACACTTTCAACCACGACCCAGCAAAATAATCCAACTCCTACAGCCCAACAAGAAAGCCCATCACCCCATCTGATCAACAGCTACATACGTCATCACTATCTAATATCCAACATCCAGCCCCTCCTCAACCACCTATACAATGTACTATGTACACCTGATCCATGGCACACACTTTTAAACTAAAAACTCTCTTTAATCTATCTAATATCTCTTCTCCATCTCCTATTCCTCGTAACCCTACCGAAACATTAAATAATCATAATTGAAAACTTGCCATCCTTGATGAGTTTAATGCACCTATTAAAGTAAAACATGGGAGTTTGTACGTCGTACGCCTAATATGCATGTAATACGTTCAATGATGATTTTTAAACATAAACTTAAATCTGACGGTTCTTTTAAGTTATACAAAGCTCGTTTAGTTGGTGATGCCAGGTATCAACAGGTGGGCATTGATTGCATGAAAACATTTAGTCCCATAGTGTAGCCAGCTACCAACCGTATGGTTCTAACAATTACTATATCTCACTCATGGGCAATTCACCAACTCGATGTTAAAATGCGTTTCTACATGGTAAACTTAATGAAACCATCCACATGCATCAACCAATGGGATTTCGGAACTGAAAATATCCTAATCATATTTGTTTTCTCAAAATATCACTATACGACGTAAAACAAGCCCTACGAGCTTAGTACCAATGATTTGAAACATTTGTATCATCTCTTGGCTTTACACACAGTCGTTGTGACCACTTATTATTCACATAAAAGAATGGTCGGGGCATCGCCTACATATTTCTTTATGTGGATGATATATTGTTGAACTCTTCGTTCCACCACCATAGATAATCTAGCAAGAGAATTTGCAATGAAAGACTTAGGCCCGGGCCCGATAAGATACTTTCATGGAATTGTTGTTAAGCATACGATTCAAGGCCTTTTTCTCAATCTAACAAAGTACGTCGGACAAATATTGGAATGAGCAGGACTTTCAAAATGCAAACCATGTAAAACCCTTGTTGACACAAAATCAAAACTTGGTTCTCACGCTTATAAACCTTATCCAGATCCAAATCACTCGCCCCGATATATCATATGCCATTCACACAAATATGTATTTATATGCATGCTCCTTATGAAGGACACATGGCATCCCTTAAACATATACTAAGATACATACAAAGAACATTCGACTGCGGCCTACATCTCTCAAAAATATCCACCAATAAATTTTTTCGTAAACAGATGCTGTCATAACCCGTCCTTAACCATAAGAACGAGTTAGATAACGTATGATTTCATTGCGAGGTATTGACCTCTATATGCGACATTTTTAAAAGAACAACTGCATTTATTTTACATTACAAACCATAACTCTTATTTTAATACAAGCTTTAGACAATAAAAAGATGATTATCGTTTAGCGATAATCTTAGACTTACAAACTTTACATGTGATGATAACAATACGATTTCTAGCATATTTTACATTACAAATCCTCCGATATGCAGTTTTATTTTTGACACAAATATGCATACTCAAGATCTTGTTTAGATTCAACATGTTGCAGCGGAAGCTTTTAGTTATCACCTGAGAATAGACATGTTTAAAACGTCAACATAAAGTTGGTGAGATATAGGTTTAATGCCGGCAGCGATATAAATATATAGACCACAAGATTTCATATATAAACATTTTAATAAAAATATTCTAAGTGGTTGAGCACTTGATAACCATACTTAACATTTAATCACGTCGCATATTCCCTTTATTATGAAATCGTACTACACCGTACCAAGTGTAGTCACGAAACGAAGTACTGTGCAACCGTTGAATACTGGTCGTCCAGTCCGGTTGGGGTTGTCAAGCCCGATAGATCTATCAACAGGATTCGCGTTTACAATACCGCTGTAAATAATAGTTACCAAGCTACAGGGAAGTATGCCAGTGGTACAACTCAACGTAGAATATATTTTTCAGTTACTTGTGTCCATAACGTAAAACATAAAATACATGTATTCTCATCCCGAAATACTTAGAGTTTAAAAGTGGGACTATATACTCACTTTTGCCTTGAAGATATATATATTTTGACTTGGTCTCCGATTGATATCACGAACCTATCCATATATAATATATCAATATATTTTCATTTTAAACAATCGTCACATATATATACTTATAATACTTTTAATGTCTTCTTAGTCCGTAGTTAGCAATTCAATTTTAATGTTTCATATTAAGGTGTTTAATAAATAAATAAAACCCCCCCTCGAAATAAATAAAACCCCATCGTATTCGTATTGGTCGGGATTAATCTTGACCCACGGTACCGGTGTTGTCAAATGACGTGTTGCGTACATGAAGTACCGGTGTTGTCAAATGACGTGTTGCGTACAATCATGGGATCTTATGATTAATCTTCTCGTATTGTTTACGGGTGATCCTGAAATATATAAAATTAAATTATGAGTACATATATATAAAATATCATGTTATTTTAAAAAGATGTGATTTATTTAATTTTTCTCCAATTATTTTCGTGGCTAAACTAGTCTTGGATATCCGATTTTGTTTTGGTCATAGTTTCTTCGTTACAACTCCGTTTTCGTTGGTTCAACTTGCCACTTCCTTGGATCGAGTCCTTCTTTAAAAATATGAACTGTAAATACCTTAGTTTGTATTCGAAATCACAGGTCATAGGTCAAACTTTGGTGAAACTTATGAAGTTAATCATTTTCCATCATGTAAACAACCTTAAATGATTATTTTTCTAAAAGTACTTATACTTTGAGTTAAATCATGAAATTTTTATGTGTTATCATATTCATAGTAAATATCATTTTTCCAGAAAATAAACCTCCAATTCAAGGTTCAAGATAGTTTTTAATTATCCAACCCAAAACAGCCCCCGGTTGCACTCCGACGCCGTAAAAACAGTTTTTAAGGTGTTCTTTGAAAAACCAAGTTATACCTTGTTAAATTAGAATATATTTATGATATATTACAGGTCTTGAAATATTTTAAAAGTTAAGTTAGAAGGATCTATTTAGTTTGCAAACAAGTTTGAAATCATTCAAACTATGTTCTTGTTGTTAAAATTGTATACCATAAAATAAGATAGCTATATATATATGAATCGAATAAGGTTATGAACAAAGTTACTACCTCAAGTTACTTGGATAAGATTGCTGTAAAAGAGGAGTAAAAACCTAGAACCAAAAGAGTGGTGGAGTTGGATGAAAGATTGGAAGTAAACTTGTGTTCTTGGAAGGATTCTTGAAGTGTTTTTGTAAGGGTTTTCTTATGGTGTTTAAGTGATGTTCTTGAAGCTAGATTTTCATGGTGATAGGCTGAGATGGTTAAGGTGTTTAAGGGTTATTAAAGGGTGTTCCTAACTAGCAAAATGATGTAGCAAAGTTGAAGATGGATGGAGTATTTAAGGTGGTGGTGGTGGCGTGAATGATGAGGAACAAAGACATGATCTTTGTTGTATTTTTGTGTAATAATTCATGCATGCATCCAAACTCTAATTACCTCTCATCTAGGGCAGTAATAATGGCTAGTTAGGTGGTGATTTGATGTGTATATACTAATAGTAAATACGTATAGAAGCTAGGTATGATACGAGTACATATACTCTAGATATACGTATAGAAATCTTGTGAAAAATGGAATGAGAATTCAAATATAGCTATCTTTTGTGAATATACTTATATGGTTTTATGTATTTAAGTCCTTAAAAAGTGATTAAATACATTATATATATGATATATGTATAAACATAATAGGTCATAAGTATTTATGTCAAATGACGTTACGTATGGTTATCGTTTTGAAAACTTAAGTTAGTAGTTTCAAAATATACTTATAACTTATTGTTATTAATACAAAATGAGGTATTAAAACATTCTTAGATCATGTTAAATATGTATATATACATATATATACACAAATGTATAATTATCATATGTTATATAGTTCGTGATATCATCGGTCAAACTAGACGGTCAAACGTTGTGTAAAACTCTTTTCAAAAACATAAATCTCAACAATTTGGATTGCTTATCATGTTGGTAAGGTTTAATTTATGTAAATATTAATCTTATAAGTATAGAACGATCGAAAAAGTGCGGGTCATTACAGTACCTACCCGTTAAATAAATTTCGTCCCGAAATTTTAAAATTGTACCTATTTTGCGTCATCGAGAAACAAGTGTGGATACTTTTGTTTCATCTGATCCTCTCGTTCCCAAGTAAACTCAGGACCTCTTCGAGCATTCCAACGAACCTTAACGATCGGTATGTTGCTCTGCTTGAGCTGTTTAACTTCACGGTCCATGATTTCGATTAGTTCTTCGATGAATTGTAGTTTCTCATCGACATGGATTTCTTCAAGAGGAATGGTAAGGTCTTCCTTTGCAAGACACTTTTTAAGGTTTGAGACGTGAAAGGTATTATGTACTCTGGCGAGTTGTTGCGGTAACTCGAGTCGATAAGCTACCGGTCCAATGCGTTCGATGATCTTGAACGGGCCTACATATCTTGGGTTCAGTTTACCCCTTTTGCCGAAACGTATTACACCTTTCCATGGTGACACCTTTAACATAACCATGTCACCGATCTGAAACTCTAATGGTTTCCTTCGAACATCGGCGTAGCTCTTTTGGCGACTACGGGCTGTTTTCAATCTCTCCTTAATTTGTACTATCTTCTCAGTCGTTTCGTGTATGATCTCGGGACCAGTTAATTGTCGATCTCCTACTTCATTCCAACAAATAGGAGATCTACACTTCCTTCCATACAGTGCTTCGAATGGTGCAGCTTTAATGCTCGCATGATAACTATTATTATACGAGAATTCTGCTAACGGTAAATACTTATCCCATCCGTTTCCAAAATCGATCACACATGCCCTGAGCATGTCTTTAAGAGTCTGAATTGTTCTTTCACTCTGCCCGTCAGTTTGCGGATGATATGCGGTGCTCATATCCAAACGAGTTCCTAGGGCCTCTTGTAGCGATTGCCAGAACTTTGATGTAAATCTACTATCACGATCGGATATAATGGAAATAGGTATTCCATGCCTTGAAACAATTTCCTTTATATACAATCGTAATAGTTTCTCCATTCTATCCGTTTCCTTTATAGGCAAGAAATGTGCAGACTTGGTGAGACGATCAACAATCACCCAAATGGTGTCGTATCCCCAGGCAGTCTTTGGTAATTTCGTGATGAAATCCATGGTAATACCATCCCATTTCCATTCTGGGATTTCTGGTTGTTGAAGTAACCCTGACGGCTTCTGGTGTTCTGCTTTGACCTTGGAACAAGTTAAACACTCCCCAACATATGTTGCAATGTCTGTCTTTAAATTAGGCCACCAATAATGTGTCTTAAGATCTTGGTACATCTTTCCAACTCCAGGATGTATCGAGTATCTTGTCTTATGTGCCTCATTCAATATCAACTTCCTTAATCCACCCAACTTTGGTACCCAAATACGATTTGCAAAATATCGAATTCCGTCTTCCCGTATAACGAGTTGCTTCTCATACTTCTTCATTGTTTCATTTCCTATGTTTTCTTTAGTAAGTGCTTCTCGTTGAACCTCTTTGATTTGTGAGTTGAGATTCATGCGAATTTTTATGTTCATCGCTCGTACTCGAATTGGTTCTCGTTCTTTTCTGCTTAGAGCATCGGCCACCACGTTCGCTTTTCTGGGATGATAGCGAATTTCACAATCATAGTCGTTTATCAGTTCGACCCACCTACGTTGCCTCATGTTCAATTGTTTCTGATCAAAAATGTGTTGAAGGCTTTTATGATCAGTAAACACAGTGCATTTAACCCCATATAAGTAGTGTCTCCATATCTTCAATGCAAACACGACTGCTCCCAGTTCTAGATCATGCGTCGTATAATTCCGCTCGTGAATCTTCAATTGTCGGGATGCGTATGCAATAACTTTCTTTCGTTGCATAAGAACACAACCAAAACCTTGTCGCGAAGCGTCACAATATATTTCAAAATCATCGTTCCCTTCTGGTAACGATAAAATAGGCGCCGTAGTTAACTTCTTCTTTAGTAATTGAAATGCACTCTCCTGATCAGAGGTCCATTCATATTTCTTCCCTTTTTGCGTTAACGCTGTCAACGGCTTAGCTATTCAGGAAAAATCTTGAATAAACCTTCTATAATAACCGGCTAAACCCAAAAATTGGCGTATCTGTGTTGGTGTCTTAGGAGTCTCCCATTTTTCAATGGCTTCAATTTTTGCTGGATCAACCTGAATTCCTTTGCTACTAACAACGTGGCCAAGAAATTGCACTTCTTTCAACCAGAAAGCACATTTAGAAAATTTAGCATATAGCTGTTCTTTTCTCAACAACTCTAATATCAACCTTAAATGCTGCTCATGCTCTTGCTCACTCTTGGAATAGATAAGAATATCATCAATGAAAACGATAACAAACTTATCTAAATATGGACTACAAATTCGATTCATGAGGTCCATGAATACAGCTGGCGCATTCGTCAATCCAAACGGCATGACCAAAAATTCGTAATGACCATAACGTGTCCGAAAAGCAGTTTTCGGAATGTCCTCTTCTTTGACACGTAATTGATGATAGCCCGACCTTAGGTCAATTTTTGAGTACACACATGATCTTTGGAGTTGATCAAATAAGTCGTCAATTCTCGGTAGTGGATACCGATTTTTGATAGTTAACTTATTTAATTCATGATAATCTATACACATCCTAAAAGATCCATCTTTCTTTTTAACAAATAGAATCGGAGCTCCCCATGGTGAAGTACTTGGTCGTATGAATCCACGATCCAGTAATTCTTTTAACTGACTCTGAAGTTCTTTTAACTCGGACGGTGCAAGTCTATATGGAGCACGGGCAACTGGTGCAGCTCCTGGTACTAAATCTATTTGAAATTCTACAGATCTAAATGGAGGTAATCCCGGCAACTCTTCCGGAAAAACTTCAGGAAAATCTCTTGCCACAGGCACGTCGTTGATGCACTTCTCTTTTTCTTTCTTTTCGACTTTATTAACATGTGCTAGAATAGTATAACATCCCTTTTCTAAACACTTCTTGGCTTTCAAACAGCTAATGAGTTTTAGCTTTGAGTTACCCTTCTCTCCATAAATCATCACCGGCATTTTATCTTTACAAGGAATGCGAATTGCCTTCTTGGCACACACAACTTCAGCTCCTACTTTGGACATCCAGTCCATGCCGACTATTACATCAAAACTTCCTAATTCTACGGGTATCAAGTCAATTTTAAACGTTTCTCCGGCTAAATTTATTTTACAATCACGACAAATTTTATCGGCTTTAATTAGTTTACCATTAGCTAACTCAATCATGTACTTAGCATCTAGAGGTAATGATGAACAATTCAATTTAGCGTAAAAGCCTCTACTCACGTAACTTCTATCGGCACCAGTATCAAATATAATAGATGCGGATAAGTTATTAATGGTAAACGTACCCGTAACAAGCTCCGGGTCTTCACACGCCTCTCTAGCATTAATAACAAATGCTCTTCCACGTGCAGATCCATTATTCTTCTCTGGATTCGGACACTGGCTCTTATAATGACCCTGTTTTCCACACCCATAACAAGTAATGGTAGCCAAAGCAGTTCTATTTGCATTGGTGGCAGGAGTCTTGGTACCATTTGTATTTGTAACGAGAGCCCTACAATCTTCAGCAAGATGACCCTTTCGATTACATTTGTTGCATACTACATTACAGTAGCCAGAGTGATGTTTGTGGCATCGGTTACATAAAGGATTTTGTCCTTTGTAACCAAAGCTTAAACCACTACCCGCACCTTGCGTGATTTCTTGTTTTTTAAAAGATTGTTGTTGGTTACCTCGATCATAATTTCCATTCCACTTTCTTTTGTTACCTGATACCTTCACATCAGTATTGGATACTTTCTTATCCATGATGACCTGATCCATTAGCTCGTTTGCCATGGTTATAGCTTCATGAATTGTCTTAGGTTTCGATGCTGTAACATTTGCGTTGACCTTTTTGGGCAAACCATCTTTGTACATTTCAATCTTCCGTTCTTCGGTTGGAACCAATTCAGGACATAGCAAAACTAATTCCATGAATCGCTGATTGTAGTTGGTGATTTCAGTACCAACAACCTTCAGGCTTTGTAACTCATCTTCCAACTTCCTAACCTCGTTCCTTGGACAATACTCGTTGATTAACATTGTTTTGAATTCTTCCCATGGAGTATCATAAGCTACATCTCCTCCTACAGCCTTCACAAAATTTTTCCACCACGTGAGTGCACTATCTTGTAAAGTGCACGATACATACTTGGTCATGTCCTTTTCAACACAACCACTGATTTTAAACACAGTCTCCATCTTTTCTATCCACCGGGTTAAACCGATCGGTCCTTCTGTTCCACTGAATGATGAGGGCTTGCAAGCTTGAAAAGTTTTGTAGGTGCATCCTACACGAGGATTTGGGTTAACTGCAGCAGCTCTTGCAGCCTCGACCCATAACATTCTGTCGTTTACTCGCTGGTTGATGAATTCCTCGACTTCTTGTTCCGTCATTCGATTCAATCGCGCCATATTCTTCTATAAGAATGAAAAGGAAATAATTATTCACATGGAATATTATAGATGTAGTGTATATTTACAGTACATTATAGCTTATTAATAATATGAACCAGGTATTATTATAAAAGCATTTTCTTCTTATTAGCGTTTTATAATTATATCTAGGGTAGTACCTACCCGTTAATGTTCATACTTAATAGCTTAGTACAGAACCAATTACTACTATCTAAATAATATTTAACCATGGAAAATTATTGCATTTCATACTTTACTATTTTACATATGCTTATCTTACATCGAACATTAAGCAAACCACACTAATAATATTATACAAAACATTATATGATCCCATGGTTTAATACGGCAGCGCATCGTTTGGTCTATTTTCTAGGACGTTTAGGTTCAAAGAATCGCTTAACGCTTATCCTGGCTGTCTGCCTATATTTTGGTTGTGGGGCTGAAGAACTGGATGCCGGGATAGAACGAATAGGAATAGCGGGAATAGGGGTGGTAGTGTCTAGTGGAGTTGGTGCCACATCATCCTTACTAAACTCGGGATTTGAATTTTCTAATTCATTAGCCTTTCGTTTCTTTCCTAGTTCGAACTTGTCTTTTGTAATTTCATGTATTTCTTCCTCGGGTTCACTTTCCTCCTCGGGTTCACTTTCCTCCTCGGGTTCACTTTCCTCCTCGGGTTCACTTTCCGGGTTCTCTATAGTCGGTTCATCCGGAATTTGTGAGTCTTCCCCAAAGATATTATTTTCGTCATCGGATAGGTTAATGACTGGAACACCATCTGAAGATTCTGGTTCGGAGTCGCTGAATGTGATAACAAGTTTTGAGCCCGACATCTATCACACAACAACTAACCCATTATTACTACATAATATTTACATATAAATTTTAACCAACAATGATAAGCAATGGTTTTTAAATCAGACCCGGTCAAAGTCCAGACTTACTAATGTATCCTAACGACTTATCAGTTAGACACACTAATGCAAACCTGGTTCGTTAAGACCATCGTTCTGATACCACATGTCATAACCCGTCCTTAACCATAAGAACGAGTTAGATAACGTATGATTTCATTGCGAGGTATTGACCTCTATATGCGACATTTTTAAAAGAACAACTGCATTTATTTTACATTACAAACCATAACTCTTATTTTAATACAAGCTTTAGACAATAAAAAGATGATTATCGTTTAGCGATAATCTTAGACTTACAAACTTTACATGTGATGATAACAATACGATTTCTAGCATATTTTACATTACAAATCCTCCGATATGCAGTTTTATTTTTGACACAAATATGCATACTCAAGATCTTGTTTAGATTCAACATGTTGCAGCGGAAGCTTTTAGTTATCACCTGAGAATAGACATGTTTAAAACGTCAACATAAAGTTGGTGAGATATAGGTTTAATGCCGGCAGCGATATAAATATATAGACCACAAGATTTCATATATAAACATTTTAATAAAAATATTCTAAGTGGTTGAGCACTTGATAACCATACTTAACATTTAATCACGTCGCATATTCCCTTTATTATGAAATCTTACTACACCGTACCAAGTGTAGTCACGAAACGAAGTACTGTGCAACCGTTGAATACTGGTCGTCCAGTCCGGTTGGGGTTGTCAAGCCCGATAGATCTATCAACAGGATTCGCGTTTACAATACCGCTGTAAATAATAGTTACCAAGCTACAGGGAAGTATGCCAGTGGTACAACTCAACGTAGAATATATTTTTCAGTTACTTGTGTCCATAACGTAAAACATAAAATACATGTATTCTCATCCCGAAATACTTAGAGTTTAAAAGTGGGACTATATACTCACTTTTGCCTTGAAGATATATATATTTTGACTTGGTCTCCGATTGATATCACGAACCTATCCATATATAATATATCAATATATTTTCATTTTAAACAATCGTCACATATATATACTTATAATACTTTTAATGTCTTCTTAGTCCGTAGTTAGCAATTCAATTTTAATGGTTCATATTTAGGTGTTTAATAAATAAATAAAACCCCCCCTCGAAATAAATAAAACCCCATCGTATTCGTATTGGTTGGGATTAATCTTGACCCACGGTACCGGTGTTGTCAAATGACGTGTTTCGTACATAAAGTACCGGTGTTGTCAAATGACGTGTTGCGTACAATCATGGGATCTTATGATTAATCTTCTCGTATTGTTTACGGGTGATCCTGAAATATATAAAATTAAATTATGAGTACATATATATAAAATATCATGTTATTTTAAAAAGATGTGATTTATTTAATTTTTCTCCAATTATTTTCGTGGCTAAACTAGTCTTGGATATCCGATTTTGTTTTGGTCATAGTTTCTTCGTTACAACTCCGTTTTCGTTGGTTCAACTTGCCACTTCCTTGGATCGAGTCCTTCTTTAAAAATATGAACTGTAAATACCTTAGTTTGTATTCGAAATCACAGGTCATAGGTCAAACTTTGGTGAAACTTATGAAGTTAATCATTTTCCATCATGTAAACAACCTTAAATGATTATTTTTCTAAAAGTACTTATACTTTGAGTTAAATCATGAAATTTTTATGTGTTATCATATTCATAGTAAATATCATTTTTCCAGAAAATAAACCTCCAATTCAAGGTTCAAGATAGTTTTTAATTATCCAACCCAAAACAGCCCCCGGTTGCACTCCGACGTCGTAAAAACAGTTTTTAAGGTGTTCTTTGAAAAACCAAGTTATACCTTGTTAAATTAGAATATATTTATGATATATTACAGGTCTTGAAGTATTTTAAAAGTTAAGTTAGAAGGATCTATTTAGTTTGCAAACAAGTTTGAAATCATTCAAACTATGTTCTTGTTGTTAAAATTGTATACCATAAAATAAGATAGCTAATATATATGAATCGAATAAGGTTATGAACAAAGTTACTATCTCAAGTTACTTGGACAAGATTGCTGTAAAAGAGGAGTAAAAACCTAGAACCAAAAGAGTGGTGGAGTTGGATGAAAGATTGGAAGTAAACTTGTGTTCTTGGAAGGATTCTTGAAGTGTTTTTGTAAGGGTTTTCTTATGGTGTTTAAGTGATGTTCTTGAAGCTAGATTTTCATGGTGATAGGCTGAGATGGTTAAGGTGTTTAAGGGTTATGAAAGGGTGTTCCTAACTAGCAAAATGATGTAGCAAAGTTGAAGATGGATGGAGTATTTAAGGTGGTGGTGGTGGCATGAATGATGAGGAACAAAGACATGATCTTTGTTGTATTTTTGTGTAATAATTCATGCATGCATCCAAACTCTAATTACCTCTCATCTAGGGCAGTAATAATGGCTAGTTAGGTGGTGATTTGATGTGTATATACTAATAGTAAATACGTATAGAAGCTAGGTATGATACGAGTACATATACTCTAGATATACGTATAGAAATCTTGTGAAAAATGGAATGAGAATTCAAATATAGCTATCTTTTGTGAATATACTTATATGGTTTTATGTATTTAAGTCCTTAAAAAGTGATTAAATACATTATATATACGATATATGTATAAACATTATAGGTCATAAGTATTTATGTCAAATGACGTTACGTATGGTTATCGTTTTGAAAACTTAAGTTAGTAGTTTCAAAATATATACTTATAACTTATTGTTATTAATACAAAATGAGGTATTAAAACATTCTTAGATCATGTTAAATATGTATATATACATATATATACACAAACGTATAATTATCATATGTTATATAGTTCGTGATATCATCGGTCAAACTAGACGGTCAAACGTTGTGTAAAACTCTTTTCAAAAACATAAATCTCAACAATTTGGATTTCTTATCATGTTGGTAAGGTTTAATTTATGTAAATATTAATCTTATAAGTATAGAACGATCGAAAAAGTGCGGGTCATTACAGATGCATCTTGGGCGGGATGCCCAGATAGATGATCCACCTCCGGTTATTTTGTCTATCTCGGTGACAACCTTATCTCATGGTCCTCAAAACGATAACCGACTCTATCAAGATCAATTATCGAAGCAAAATATTTAAGGTAGCAAACGTCATCTCATAATCATGTTGGTTACGCAATCTCCTACTCGAGATACATCACCCAATTCGCAAAGTAACCATCGTATATTGCGTCAGTGTAATTTTTTTTGTCCAGCAACCCAATTCAACAACAAAGAACAAAACATATTGAGCTTGATATCCACTTCGTACGAGAAAAAGTGGAATGAGGACAAGTGCGGGTCATTCGTTTACCATCTCGATATCAATTTGCCGACATTTTTACCAAAGGATTACCAAGTATTCTATTTGAAGATTTTTGGGACAGTCTCAGCGTCCGACCTCATCCCATTTCGGTTGCGGGATTGTATTAGTCTACCACTGGTTATACCTCTTTATGACATAATATTTTACTTATTGAACGTATATGTTACAGAATATTGTATTCATAGTAATCATATATTAGGCGTACATCAATGATGTAATTATAGTAACCTTGTATGTAGCCTTGTAGAATGATAGATGTAGATAGAACGATCATGTATTATTTAAACCACAATTGTGAATGATAAAGGAAACACATATTTCATCTTCTAATATATATGTTGGGAAAGTTTCAGAGTCTACAACCTGTTAAGAATTTCATTAGATATAGAAATTCATAGTTTGTTAAGATGAGTTGCTCCTGAATTGGTTTTAATTGTGTTGGGACCTGCTGTGGTATCGGTTATGTTAATGGTGTAGGTGTCACTAAGGCCAATTTTATTATTGTTGATATTGAATATTGTGGATGCCTAACCAAATTTGGTTAATTATGTTCGATTCGATTCCTCATTGGTTATACCGTCTCCAAGACCCTTGTATAAATACAATTTAGTAGGGGTCACTCCTACGTCCCTATCAGTTTGATTCGGTTGAGAGCTTTAAGGTTGAGGACGTTGTTCTTCGATCATCTAATGGGGTTTTTATTGGATCTTCTTTGATACCCGTTTCCCATTAACCATGGTACAAAATCGAAAGGAATCGTGGCAAGTGGTGGTGGTGTCAGTAAAGGGAAAAATTTGTACTGAGAAAGTCTAGATTTGGAAAGAAACTAGTCAAAACTTTTAGAAATATGGGTTCATTGTTTCTAATTAAGGTTCTTTTTAACCTTACCAATTGATAAAAGTTTGGCTCATAAGTTTTCAATTGGATCTTAGACCGCTAGTATCGGTAGCGCCAATAGGGGCGCCGTTGAGCTCCCCTTGAACCGTGCTGATACTAGCTGATCAAGCATATTTCCACCGAATGCTAGAGATACGCTTGAGTACAATAGAGAAGGATTTATTATGTACATCGGATTTAACCTCTGGTCCAGTTACTGTGATAACCCTAGCCGATATGATGATCTCGGGAGGGTGATTATGGCTGTTTGGCCGCCATCGAGGCGTGTCGATTGGCGGATAGGGAAAAACCGTACACTTGTGTAGGTAACACCCGAAAGGGGAGAGGAGAGCGTTTGAGCTTCCAGGATGTGTCTTTAGGGTAGAAGTCATGCCATTTATTTATAGAGGCATATTTAGGGTTTCTAGGGAAAAGGCTAACTGGGCCTCTAACAGAGCAGGCTCAAAGACAAGCACAAATAGTAGCCCGATGCGCTATGCGGATCATCAAGTCCCCCAAGTTCGGTATGATATATAGCAAATGTATCATATCGAAGTTATTATATATGCCACCGCATGTAACTTGAAAGAACTGTCACGTTTAATAAAGTTGCAATAAGCATATGATGCGCATCTTATGCGCCAAGTAATGATGTGTAATGAGCATTTATTGCGCCAAGTGACGCCGTGATCATGACAGCTCCAATGTCGAACACCCATACTTATAAATGATATACTTTAGGTGTGATTTAGACAATTATGTCTATGCGGGACAATTACGAAACATAAACCCAATATATTAATGCCGATAAAGTATACTAATAGTATATTAGTATATCGTTACTCCCCCAGTTTAATATAACTAAAGTATTTAGTTGTGTTGAACTATGATAATGGCCATGAGCATTTCGCGACCATGGATTTACAAACTACTGCCATGCGTCCATGGTCTTACGCATAACGGCCAAGGGCATTTCGCGACCAAGGACGTATGAAAATATGCCATGAGTGCCTACGCGACCATAGTCTTAGTGAATATATGCATGGGCGCGCTTACGCGGCCATGTACTTAGTAAATATATGCCATGGGCACGCTTACACGACCATGGACTTAATAAAGAGTGGTCCATAACACAGAGTCATGGTCTACTCATAAAACGTTTTATCGTAAAGTAAGGCTTTCCTGAAGCAAACATTGTTCGGAATTTCCGTTTGCGTTCAAGACATCTCGCTAGTGACTTTGAGTTTCGAATCTCAAGGCCACATCGAGGCTTCTCCAGCTATTCGCATAAGAGCCTTCTTGATGCAACAATACGATAATTCTGAGATCGATGTTGCATTCAAGGCATCTCTGACTTGCAAGCTCCGTACTCAGTCATTTTGAGGCATCCCAACCAAAAGCTGAGGGGTATTTAATTGTGGGGGAAATTCAATGCCGCAATTTACGTATATTTACGCAGGAAACTAATGCCTTTTTTATTTTTGATAGTATTTTTATGCGCGCGTCGTTATTCTGCATTTAGTGTTTTATTCTGGCATATGCTCGAGCAAAGAAACAACTTAGTTCCTTAATATTTGCAAAATAGCAAATTAAAAAGCCAGTTTTCATTATTTTCACAATAACGTAGAATAAATGTTATGCTGCATGATGGGAGCGACCCCTCTATACAGACGTAATCTTTTTATTCTTGCGGTAACAATCCAATGTTGTCCGCAGAGAGAGCAAGCCAATGCTCTAAATATTATACTCTTGACTATTATAAATTTCTTATAAGTGATTACACGTATTGACAATCCAATGTTGAATCCGTCTATATAAGCAAACCAATGCTTATTCAAGAGTCTTCCGGCCAAACCAATGCTCGGGTATTTGGACAAGTAACCAAACTTGTATTTTATAGTCATGACTTTGCAGATCTCCGTCCTGCTGTAACATCCTGTTTTTGTTCAGCAGGTGGGACGCCGTCCAAAGTACTGGGACGCCGTCCAAGTTCAAAAGGTTGGACGCCGTCCGGATTTTGGGACGCCGTCCAGAAGCACTGACGGGCCAGTTTGGGTTTTTAGATGTTTTAAAGGGCATTTTGGTATTTTCACTCTTGGAACGAATTGAAGGCCTTTAGGTCAGTTTTGGGGGAGTCATTACTCCACTTACACCAACCTCATCTTCTTCACTTCATTATAGAGAGAGAGTGATTCCTAGAGTGAGAGAGCTAAAGCAAAGGAGGAAGAAGTTATTTTTGAGTCTTAGCTCGCGTTGTAAAGTTGTTCATCTAGTCGCTAGCTACGTGGTGATTGTGTTGGTAAGTTATAAAACCTAATTTCTTACTTTAATTGTATTTTGGGTTAGGGTTTCACATAAAACCCATTTTGCTAGTGATTTGGGGGTTTAGGGTGAATTTGGGTCATGTAGACTCAAAAGTGACTAATTAGGGTTTTCAAGTATCAATTTATGTTTATGGGCCTAAATTGGTTAGTGAAATTACTAGCACACTTATATATACGTAAATGGGTGTTAAGTGGGTTAGTGGATGGCCCGAAATGGGTGTGTTGACTTTAATTGGTCAAATGGGTCAAAATGGACCTAAGTTAGTTAAGGTTTGTGATTAATGCATAAACCTAGTGTCGAAATGCATTTTAAACCTACCTTGGCTAATATTAGGGTTTTGGGTGTGAGTTGACCCACTTTTAGGGTTAAGTGTCCAAATGGGTCAAAATGACCTAGTGATGGTGAGTGTTGCGAGTTTGACCAACTTGAATGGATGTTGATTATGTGTACATTGTAATAGGTGTGTTACCTTGAAGTTTCAAGGTTGGTTTATCGATTCACCGAAGGCATAAGGTGAGTGGAATGATTATACATGTGTGTATATAATGTATCTATTTGTAGGGCGGGGAATGGGGCCGGGTATACGGGTCTATACCACCGAGAGTTAGTGATATATTTCGTTGTACACTAACGATGGATATTTCGTTGTCCAAATTGCCCAAGAGTTAGTGATATATTTCGTTGTACACTAACGATTGCTTGAACGGATATTTCGTTGTCCGTGTCGCCTAGGGGTTAGTGATATATGTCGTTGTACACTAACGGTTGTTACGAACACCGATGGGAAATTCGAAGTACCATTCCCTTGTGTTATTGGTTAACCATAATTACACGTTGTGTTGTAGTATGTATATATGCTATTGATGTGCTAGCTTGTGATCTTGAAGAGTTTAGAGTTATCCTTGCGATGGTATGCTATGTAAATTGCTAGCGTGTATGAGGTATTTGTATAAGTGCTTGCAAGTAGGTGTATTATATATGTATATGTATAATTATTGCATTCACTATGCGTAAGCTTACCCTCTCGTTGTTTACCTTTTTAGGATCCGGCTTGGATAAGGGCAAAGGTATCCGCTTGGACTAGTGGCTCTCGGGGGTTCTAGCTCTTGGGAAAGTTTGGCCAAGATTTAGGTAGTTTAACCCCAAACACCATGCTCTAAGTGTCGTTTGGTATTTAAACTTTTGTGGTCGAAACTTTTATTTTTGAACGAAATTGTAAAACGGGTCGTTGTGGGCTCGGTGATGTAAACTTGGTTTTTATTGTGGGAATCTCTTAGTTTTACAAATATTGTTGTGATGTGATAATTGGTTTCGCTGAAAAGTGTCGGGAGGCAGGTTTTTCGCACACGTGTAAAACGGGACAGATCAGTAAGCTTTAGTTCATTGGGACGCCGTCCCAAATCCTTGGACGCCATCCCAGTATTAAAGGCTGGACACCGTCCAGATGGTCTGCCCTGCAAATTTTTTTTTTTGTGTCGTGTTTTTGGTATAATGAGGGTTGGGTTGTTACAAGTGGTATCAGAGCATGCTCTAAGGGATTTAGGTGACTTGAGATAGGCGCCTAGACTTAGATTTTTGTGTTGTGGAATTATATGCGGGACTTGTAGGACTACGGGTCGATGCGGGGTTTGATTAGTTCTTTGATGCATAGGTGGACTAACTATGCTATATTATGATGTTACTAATCGTGTGTTATTGTTTTAAACATCGAACAAGATGGTTGTGATACGTTTGAGCATGGCACGGCATGTGAGCGTAATAGTGAGTCGCGACCACTATTACGGTTGCAAGTCAAGTCAAGCAAGGATGTGCGACAAGTATCGAGCTAGATGTGGTGTGTGTGCGGTCATATGCATAGGTATATATGTGTATTAGTTGTTGGTAATGACTAATCTGTTTTTAATCTTTAGAATGAAGACGAGAAACGGAACAAATACGAATGGCAATGGTGGTCCCTCTCATGTGGAGGAAGATGAGATGACTACCAAAATTGAGACCGCTTTAGAAAACTATGTTTCGGTTTTCTCACGAAGGGTTAAACAAATATTCGAAGAGTCGGTTTTAGAACAAATTGTCGATATGATTCAAGAATGAATGACTAATGCCGTTAAAGAAGAAGTTGAAAGGAGGTTTCCTAGACCCCAAAATGTGGGCGAGTTGGAGTTTAGCTATAAGAACTTCTTGGCGACTAAGCCTCCTCACTTTTACGGGGATCCCGACCCCATGAAGAGTGCGGCTTGGATTTTCGATGTTGAAGGTTGTTTTCGCACGACCGAGTGCCCTCCCGAAAAGAAAACAAGGCTTGCTACTAGTTTGTTAAGGGGCCATGCTAAAGATTGGCTCGATGGTAAGATTGGTATGGTTGGTGATGCGGCCTTTGTAGGTTTATCTTGGGCGGATTTCAAGAAGGAGTTTTTCCTTGAATATCGTAAGCAAGCAGATCTTTCCAAATTGCGCAACGAGTTAAGGAACATGCGTCAAGGGTCTTTGGACCTAAACACTCTCAAAACCAATTTTCTCGCCAAGGCGCATTTTTGCCCCGAGTATTTGGGGAATGATCAATTGTTAATGGAAGACTTTCATGTGACCCTTAGAGACGATTTGAAGGGTAAAATTAGTATTGGTCAAGTTGAGACTTTTTCAAAGCTTTTGGCGGTGGCGAAGGGGTTTGAAGTGCAAGCTCCGAGTCCGGTTAGTTATGCGCCAAGTAAAAGAAAGTTTGAAGCTTCTAGTTTTTCGAACAAGAAGAGTAAAGGAGTATTTGAAAGTGTTGGTAGTGTGAAGAAAGGTGCTCCTAGTGTTCACGTGACCACATGTTACAATTGTGGGCAAAAAGGTCACTACTCTCGTGATTGCCCAAAACCGCGTACTAATGTGACCACATGTTTTAATTGTCAACAAGAAGGGCACCGAAAGTCGGAGTGTCCCGAACTCCGAAATAATCAAGTTAAGAGGATAGAGAAGGCGGCGGGGTCGGCAAGGAGACGTAATTATTTGATGACCAATGATGAAGCTAAGAAATCCAATGAAGTCGTCTCAGGTACTTTCATGGTTAACTCTAATCCGGCGAGGATTCTATTTGATAGGGGTGTAAATTTGTCGTTTGTGTCTCCAAAATTTGTGCCTAAACTTAATAAACCGTTAGCTAAGTTAAGTCGTCCGGTAGAAGTCGAAATAGCGGATGGCAAGACGGTGCTAGTGGTTGATGTGTGTAAAAATTGTAATGTTGTGTTTGGATCCGAGAACTTTAAAATTGATATCATTCCGATGACGTTGGGTGATTTTGATATCGTGGTTGGTATGGATTGGCTCGATCATAATAGGGCCGATATTGCGTGCCATGAAAAAGCTATTCGTGTGAAGACCCCAAGTGGGGGAGAGTTAATCATTCATGGTGATAAACGTAGAAGACTTGTACCGGTATGCACTTTTGCACGGGCACGTCGTTTCCTTGTTAGTGGTGGCATGGCTTTCCTTGCCCATGTTGTTGATACTCGTGATGAGCCACCACCCATTCGTGAAATTCCGGTGGTAAGTGAATTTGAAGATGTTTTTCCGGATGAGTTACCGGGTGTTCCGGCGGAAAGACAAGTTGAATTTCGCATTGAGTTGATTCCGGGAGCTACTCCCATTGCTAAAACTCCTTATCGTTTAGCGCCGACGGAAATGCAAGAGTTGTTAAATCAAACCCAAGAGTTACTTGAGAAGGGTTTTATTCGACCGAGTACTTAACCATGGGGTGCTCCGGTTTTATTCGTGAAAAAGAAGGATGGAAGTATGCGGATGTGTATCACCTATCGGGAGTTGAACAAGGTGACGATCAAGAATCGTTATCCATTTTCTAGGATTGACGATTTGTTTGACCAACTCCAAGGTGCGACATATTTCTCAAAAATTGACCTACGGTCCGGCTATCACCAAATGCGGGTCCGTGAGGAAGATATTGAGAAAACGGCCTTTCGAACGCGTTACGGGCATTTTGAATTTGTGGTTATGCCTTTTGGTCTTACGAATGCACCGGCGGCATTCATGGACCTTATGAACAGAGTGTGCCAACCTATGTTGGACAAGTCGGTAATTGTGTTCATTAACGATATTCTTGTATATTCTAGGAGTATGAAGGAACACGGACATCATTTGCGCGAAGTGTTGAAGACTTTGAGAAAAGAGAAGTTATATGCTAAGTACTCAAAATGTGAATTTTGGCTAAGGGAGGTTCAATTCCTTGGCCTTATTGTGAACAATGATGGTATTCAAGTAGATCCGGGGAAGATAGAGACGGTGAAGAGTTGGGGACAACCGACTACGCCTACGAAAATCTGAAGTTTTCTCGGATTGGCCGGTTATTATCGTCGGTTTATCCAAGACTTTTCCAAGATTGCTTCGCCATTAACTAAGTTGACAAGGAAGAATACGAGATTCAATTGGGAGAACCAACAAGAAATCACTTTTCAATTGTTGAAAGAGAAATTATGTAAAGCTCTGGTCTTAGTATTGCCGGAAGGTGTAGATGATATGACGGTCTATTGTGATGCTTCTTTGAATGGGCTCGGGTGTGTTCTAATGCAACGAGGTAAAGTCATCGCTTACGCCTCTCGCCAATTAAAGGAACATGAAAAGAGATACCCGACTCATGATCTTGAATTAGCGGCGGTGGTCCATGCTTTAAAAATTTGGTGCCATTACTTGTATGGTGTCAAGTGTACGATTTATTCGGATCACAAGAGTTTGAAACATCTTTTTGATCAACGGGATTTGAATTACCGTCAACGTAGATGGATGGATGTGGTGAAGGATTATGATTGTGAGATACTTTATCATCCGGGCAAAGCGAATGTGGTCGCGGATGCGTTAAGCCGAAAGAGTCACCACCCGGCGTTACGATTGGGATTGTTACGTATGATTATTACTAACGATTTTCTTGAAAAACTTGGTGTGATTCAAATAGAGGCTTACGTTCACAACAAGCATGCGGAACGAATTGTGGGGCAATCGGAATTCATTACGATGGGTTTGCGTGGTTTATTGTCTTTTCAAGAAAGAGTGTGGGTGCCTAAGATGGGTGATTTCCGAAAGGTGCTTCTTGATGAGGCGCACAAGTCTAAGTATTCCATACATCCGGGTGCGACAAAGATGTACCATGATTTGAAGAAAGATTATTGGTGGCCGGGCATGAAACGCGATGTTGTTAAGTATGTTGAGCAATGAGTCACGTGTTTACAAGTTAAAGCCGAACACCAACAGCCGTACGGTAAGTTGCAACCGCTAGAAATTCCGATGTGGAAGTGGGAGCATATTACCATGGATTTTATTACCAAGTTGCCGAAAACGGCAAGAACCCAATTTGACACTATTTGGGTGATTGTCGATAGATTGACGAAGAGTGCGTTGTTTCTTCCTATTAAAGAAGCAATTTCGTCGGAGGCACTCGCGAAGATGTTCATTAAAGAGGTGATATCAAGACATGGAGTTCCCGCGTCTATTGTTTCAGATCGGGACACGCGTTTTACTTCTCGATTTTGGAAGAAGTTTCATGAAGACATGGGTACGAGGGTGAATATGAGTACGGCGTATCATCCTCAAATGGATGGTCAAAACGAACGTACCAATCAAACATTGGGGGATATGTTACGTGCGTGTATTATTGATTTTGGCGGTAGTTGGGACTAACATTTGCCATTGGTGGAATTCTCGTACAATAGTAGTTTTCACTCTAGTATTGGAATGCCACCATATGAAATGTTATACGGTAGGAGGTGTTGAACCCCGATTTGTTGGGGTGATGTGGGTCAAGGGGAAGTCGGGAGCACCGACTTGGTATTGGAGACGAATAGCAAAATCGATATGATTCGGGCTCGTTTAATGGCGGCGCAAGATAGACAAAAGTCTTATGTCGATAAACGTAGGCGACCGATCGAGTTTCAAGAAGGTGACATGGTGATGCTTAAGGTTTCACCGTGGAAAGGTATTATTCGGTTTCGAAAACGGGGAAAGTTAGCTCCTCGGTTTATTGGGCCATTTAAGATTTTGGCTTGTGTTGGTGAAGTTGCTTATCGGTTGGAATTACCCGAAGAGCTTGCGGGGATCCATAATACATTTCATGTTTCCCATCTCCGTAAGTGTCTTGCGGATGATTCTTCATGGATGCCACTAGATGAGATCGAGTTAAACAACAAGTTGGAGTATGTCGAAGAGCCGATTGCTATACTTGATGAAAAGGTGAAAATGTTGCGTAACAAAGAGGTGAGTGTAGTGACCCGAACTTTTCCATGTTTATATATATTAATTGAGATTGATATTTACATGATTAAATGTTTCCAACATGTTAAGCAATCAAACTTGTTAAGACTTGATTAATTGAAATATGTTTCATATAGACAATTGACCACCCAAGTTGACCGGTGATTCACGAACGTTAAAACTTGTAAAAACTATATGATGAAATATATATGGATATATATATAGTTAACATGATACTATGATAAGTAAACATATCATTAAGTATATTAACAATGAACTACATATGTAAAAACAAGACTACTAACTTAATGATTTTTAAACGAGACATATATGAAACGATTATCGTTGTAAAGACATTTAATGTATATATATATCATATTAAGAGATATTCATACATGATAATATCATGATAATATAATAATTTAAAATCTCATTTGATATTATAAACATTGGGTTAACAACATTTAACAAGATCGTTAACCTAAAGGTTTCAAAACAACACTTACATGTAACGACTAACGATGACTTAACGACTCAGTTAAAATGTATATACATGTAGTGTTTTAATATGTATTTATACACTTTTGAAAGACTTCAATACACTTATCAAAATACTTCTACTTAACAAAAATGCTTACAATTACATCCTCATTCAGTTTCATCAACAATTCTACTCGTATGCACCTGTATTCGTACTCGTACAATACACAGCTTTTAGATGTATGTACTATTGGTATATACACTCCAATGATTAGCTCTTAGCAGCCCATGTGAGTCACCTAACACATGTGAGAACCATCATTTGGCAACTAGCATGAAATATCTCATAAAATTACAAAAATATGAGTAATCATTCATGACTTATTTACATGAAAACAAAATTACATATCCTTTATATCTAATCCATACACCAACGACCAAAAACACCTACAAACACTTTCATTCTTCAATTTTCTTCATCTAATTGATCTCTCTCAAGTTCTATCTTCAAGTTCTAAGTGTTCTTCATAAATTCTACAAGTTCTAGTTACATAAAATCAAGAATACTTTCAAGTTTGCTAGCTCACTTCCAATCTTATAAGGTGATCATCCAACCTCAAGAAATCTTTATTTCTTACAGTAGGTTATCATTCTAATACAAGGTAATAATCATATTCAAACTTTGGTTCAATTTCTATAACTATAACAATCTTATTTCAAGTGATGATCTTACTTGAACTTGTTTTCGTGTCATGATTCTACTTCAAGAACTTCGAGCCATCCAAGGATTGAAGCTAGATCCATTTTTATCTTTTCCAGTAGGTTTATCCAAGGAACTTAAGGTAGTAATGATGTTCATAACATTATTCGATTCATACATATAAAGCTATCTTATTCGAAGGTTTAAACTTGTAATCACTAGAACATAGTTTAGTTAATTTTAAACTTGTTCGCAAACAAAAGTTAATCCTTCTAACTTGACTTTTAAAATCAACTAAACACATGTTCTATATCTATATGATATGCTAACTTAATGATTTAAAACCTGGAAACACGAAAAACACCGTAAAACCGGATTTACGCCGTCGTAGTAACACCGCGGGCTGTTTTGGGTTAGTTAATTAAAAACTATGATAAACTTTGATTTAAAAGTTGTTATTCTGAGAAAATGATTTTTATTATGAACATGAAACTATATCCAAAAATTATGGTTAAACTCAAAGTGGAAGTATGTTTTCTAAAATGGTCATCTAGACGTCGTTCTTTCGACTGAAATGACTACCTTTACAAAAACGACTTGTAACTTATTTTTCCGAATATAAACCTATACATTTTCTGTTTAGATTCATAAAATAGAGTTCAATATGAAACCATAGCAATTTGATTCACTCAAAACGGATTTAAAATGAAGAAGTTATGGGTAAAACAAGATTGGATAATTTTTCTCATTTTAGCTACGTGAAAACTGGTAACAAATCTATTCCAACCATAACTTAATCAACTTGTATTGTATATTATGTAATCTTGAGATACCATAGACACGTATACAATGTTTTGACCTATCATGTCGACACATCTATATATATTTCGGAACAACCATAGACACTCTATATGTGAATGTTGGAGTTAGCTATACAGGGTTGAGGTTGATTCTAAAATATATATAGTTTGAGTTGTGATCAATACTGAGATACGTATACACTGGGTCGTGGATTGATTCAAGATAATATTTATCGATTTATTTCTGTACATCTAACTGTGGACAACTATTTGTAGGTTACTAACGAGGACAGCTGACTTAATAAACTTAAAACATCAAAATATATTAAAAGTGTTGTAAATATATTTTGAACATACTTTGATATATATGTATATATTGTTATAGGTTCGTGAATCAACCAGTGGCCAAGTCTTACTTCCCGACGAAGTAAAAATCTGTGAAAGTGAGTTATAGTCCCACTTTTAAAATCTAATATTTTTGGGATGAGAATACATGCAGGTTTTATAAATGATTTACAAAATAGACACAAGTACGTGAAACTACATTCTATGGTTGAATTATCGAAATCGAATATGCCCCTTTTTATTAAGTCTGGTAATCTAAGAATTAGGGAACAGACACCCTAATTGACGCGAATCCTAAAGATAGATCTATTGGGCCTAACAAACCCCATCCAAAGTACCGGATGCTTTAGTACTTCGAAATTTATATCATATCCGAAGGGTGTCCCGGAATGATGGGGATATTCTTATATATATGCATCTTGTTAATGTCAGTTACCAGGTGTTCACCATATGAATGATTTTTATCTCTATGTATGGGATGTGTATTGAAATATGAAATCTTGTGGTCTATTATTATGATTTGATATATATAGGTTAAACCTATAACTCACCAACATTTTTGTTGACGTTTTAAGCATGTTTATTCTCAGGTGATTATTAAGAGCTTCCGCTGTCGCATACTTAAATAAGGACGAGATTTGGAGTCCATGCTTGTATGATATTGTGTAAAAACTGCATTCAAGAAACTTATTTTGTTGTAACATATTTGTATTGTAAACCATTATGTAATGGTCGTGTGTAAACAGGATATTTTAGATTATCATTATTTGATAATCTACGTAAAGCTTTTTAAACCTTTATTGAATGCAGTCTTTGAAAAACGTCTCATATAGAGGTCAAAACCTCGCAACGAAATCAATTAATATGGAACGTTTTTAATCAATAAGAACGGGACATTTCAGTTGATATCCGAGCGTTGGTCTTAGAGAACCAGAATTTTACATTAGTGTGTCTTATCGAGTTTGTTAGGATGCATTAGTGAGTCTGGACTTCGACCGTGTTTACTTGAAAAATGATTGCTTAACAAATTTTGTTGGAAACTATCTATTTTTAACATGTGAATATTATGTGATATATTAATCTCTTAACGCGTTTGATATTATGTGATAGATGTCTACCTCTAGAACAAGTCCCATTGACTCACCTAATAATAATGAAGAGTCAAATGTAAATTGGAATGATTCGTGGACTGATTCACAAGTTCCAAGAGAGGAACCGGAAGAAGAGTCGGAACCGGAAGAAGAATCGAAACCGGAAGAAGAATCGGAACCAGATGAAGAAATAGAGCCGGTGGGGGAAATAATAAAACGGTTAAGTAAAAGAAAATCCTCAATCAACCGACCAACGTTAATTATGGTCAATGGTGTTTCCGCCAAGGAAGCAAAATATTGGGAGGATTACCAATTCTCCGATGAATCGGATTCCGACGAGAATTCCGATGATGTTATAGAAATTACCCCAACTGAATTTAAAAAGGCAAAAGAAAATAATAAGGGAAAGGGCATAAAAATAGAGAAATCTAATTCCAACCCCGATGAACTTTATATGTATCGTCAACCCCCGAAGTCCTTAAGTTGTAACAATGACCCAGGAACCTCTAAACCACCAGGTTTTTCTAAACCAATGTGGAAAACGACGGCTCGTATTAGGGGAACATCATATATCCCTAGAAACTTGGCAAAACGAACCAAAACCGAAGAAGAAGAAGAAGCAAGTGAGTCAGAATAAGATAGTTGTATTCGTGTGGTGTAATATATGTAATATAGTGTGCTTATGCTTTATGATATATGTAAAAATTGCTTGTATTAATAAGTATTTTTTTATGAATCTAACTCTTGTCTATTTTACAGTATAAAAACACAAAATGGATAGACAACCAAATATTTTAAGAGACCTACCCGGAGACATGATTGATGAAATCTTGTCTAGAGTCGGTCAGAATTCTTCGGCACAACTATTTAAGGCGAGATCAGTTTGTAAGACATTCGAAGAACGTTCCAAGAATGCCTTGGTTTATAAAAGGCTTTCGTTCGAAAGATGGGGGATATCACATTGGGAAATCCATAAGTTACGATGTGTTTACTTTGACTCATATATTGCGGGGAACCCAAATGCTATTTTACGCAATGGGTTAAGAAATTAATTTGACTCAATATATCCGAATATTGGACTTCGTGATTTAGAAAAAGCGGCTAACATGCAACATAAAGAAGCATGTTATGCTTACGGATTAGTAATGTTCGCTTCTCACCAAAGTGAGAACAAGAACATCGGGCTACAACTATTAAACAAAACATTCCCACAAGTGACGGAGTCGGTAATTGGGGTAAGAAATGAGGTTTTTAGATTGTTACGGGACTGTTGGACATTACGTAACCCTCGTCCCTTTGACGACGTTACAACACGCTGTCTTATCAACGGCCATAACGGTTATGTTCCACAAGACCAAGGATGGGAAGTAATCCTAGTAAAACCAGAATGCATGACTTGTTTCTGGACGTATGAATTACGTGTCTTTATTGCCTTTGCTGAACGACTTGTGTACTAGCTAGAATTATCTTCACAACCATCTTGTATCAAATTTATTGTGTGCTATATTTCATGCTATATGTAAAATAAGCGGTATTGTAAGTTTGTAAAATATTATGTAAAACTTTGAACGCGAAATATTATTATAATCAGTTTTTCATATAGAATTGTAGTAGTTGAATTGTATATTAGCTACTAAGTATGAACTTAACGGGTAGGTACTACCCGAATTTAAACTTATAAAACGCTAATATGAAGAAAAAGCTTTTATAAATGAGTTCATATTATGCTACGAAATACTATTAACTACTGTTAATATTCTGTATGATTAACTTGTTCCATTTGACTATTTTGAAGGAAATGGCACCGACAACTCGACACACCGTGAATATGAATGAAGAGGAATTCCGTACTTTTCTAACTTCAAACATAGCCGCAGTACAGGCTGCGCTACATACCAACAATAACCTTGGATCTAGCAGTACAGGAAATCGTGTAGGATGCACCTACAAAGAATTCACTGCCTGCAAACCTTTGGAATTTGATGGAACCGAAGGACCGATCGGATTGAAACGGTGGACCGAGAAGGTCGAATCGGTGTTTACCATAAGTAAGTGTACTGAAGAGGACAAAGTGAAGTACGCTACGCATACCTTCACAGGTTCTGCGTTAACATGGTGGAATACCTATCTAGAGCAAGTGGGACAAGACGATGCGTACGCACTACCGTGGTCAGCATTCAAGCACTTGATGAACGAGAAGTACCGTCCCAGAACCGAGGTCAATAAGATCAAGACAGAACTTAGATGGTTACGAACCCAAGGATTTGATATTACCATGTACGAAAGACGATTCACAGAATTGTGCCTATTGTGTCCGGGAGCATTCAAATATGAGGAAGAGAAGATCAACGCGTTTGTGAAAGGATTACCGGAAAGAATCCAAGAAGATATAAGTTCACACGAGCCCACCTCCATACAACAGGCATGTAGAATGGCTCACAAACTAGTGAGCCAGATTGAAGAAAGAATTAAAGAACAGACTGTTGAAGAGGCCAATGTGAAGCAAGTCAAAAGAAAGTGGGAGGAAAACGGTGATAAGAATCACCAATACAACAACAACAGCAATTACAACAATGATCGCAACAATTATCCCAACAATCGCAACATCAATCGCAACTACAACAAACGGCCCAACAACAACAACAACAACAACAACAACAACAACAACAACAATCATCCCAACAACAATAATAACCGCAACAACAACAACAATCAGAAGCAGCTATGACAAAGGTGTGAAAAGTATCACTCGGGGTTCTGCACCAAATTTTGCAACAAGTGTAAAAGAAATGGTCATAGCGCGGCGAAGTGTGAGGTCTACGGACCAGGGGTTAATAGAACGAAAGGAACAAATAGTGTCGGAACGAGTAATGGAGGAGTAGGTAGTGTCGGAGCAAGTTATGCCAATGTAGTTTGTTATAAATGTGGAAAACCGGGCCACATTATTAGAAATTAGCCGAACCAGGAGAACACGAATGGACAAGGCCGCGGAAGAGTTTTCAATATTAATGCGGCAGAGGCACAGGAAGACCCGGAGCTTGTTACGGTTACGTTTCTTATTGACAATAAATCTGCTTACGTTTTATTTGATTCGGGTGCGGATAGAAGCCATATGAGTAGAGATTTTTGTGCTAAATTAAGTTGTCCATTGACGCCTTTGGATAGTAAATTTTTACTCGAATTAGCAAATGGTAAATTAATTTCAGCAGATAATATATGTCGGAATCGAGAAATTAAACTAGTTAGCGAAACATTTAAGATTGATTTGATACCAGTAGAGTTAGGGAGTTTTGATGTGATAATCGGTATGGACTGGTTGAAAGAAGTGAAAGCAGAGATCGTTTGTTACAAAAATGCAATTCGCATTATACGAGAAAAAGGAAAACCCTTAATGGTGTATGGAGAAAAGGGCAACACGAAGCTACATCTTATTAGTAATTTGAAGGCACAAAAACTAATAAGAAAAGGTTGCTATGCTGTTCTAGCACACGTCGAGAAAGTACAAACTGAAGAAAAGAGCATCAGTGATGTTCCCATTGCAAAATAATTTCCCGATGTATTTCCGAAAGAATTACCGGGATTACCCCCACATCGATCCGTTGAATTTCAAATAGATCTTGTACCAGGAGCTGCACCAATAGCTCGTGCTCCTTACAGACTCGCACCCAGCGAGATGAAAGAACTGCAAAGCCAATTACAAGAACTTTTAGAGCGTGGTTTCATTCGACCAAGCACATCACCGTGGGGAGCTCCTGTTTTGTTTGTCAAGAAGAAAGATGGTACATTCAGGTTGTGTATCGACTACCGAGAGTTGAAAAAACTTACCATCAAGAACCGCTACCCACTACCGAGAATCGACGACTTATTTGATCAACTACAAGGCTCGTCTGTTTATTCAAAGATTGACTTACGTTCCGGGTATCATCAAATGCGGGTGAAAGAAGATGATATTCCAAAGACTGCTTTCAGAACATGTTACGATCAATACGAGTTTATGGTCATGCCGTTTAGTTTAACTAATGCACCAGCTGTGTTCATGGACCTTATGAACCGAGTGTGTGGACCATACCTTGACAAGTTTGTCATTGTTTTCATTGATGACATACTTATTTACTCAAAGAATGACCAAGAACACGGTGAACATTTGAGAAAGGTGTTAGAAGTATTGAGGAAGGAAGAATTGTACGCTAAGTTTTCAAAGTGTGCATTTTGGTTAGAAGAAGTTCAATTCCTCGGTCACATAGTGAACAAAGAAGGTATTAAGGTGGATCCGGCAAAGATAGAAACTGTTGAAAAGTGGGAAACCCCGAAAACTCCAAAACACATACGCCAGTTTTTAGGACTAGCTAGTTACTACAGAAGGTTCATCCAAGACTTTTCCAGAATAGCAAAACCCTTGACTGCATTAACGCATAAAGGGAAGAAATTTGAATGGAATGATGAACAAGAGAAAGCGTTTCAGTTATTGAAGAAAAAGCTAACTACGGCACCTATATTGTCATTGCCTGAAGGGAATAATGATTTTGTGATTTATTGTGACGCATCAAAGCAAGGTCTCGGTTGTGTATTAATGCAACGAACGAAGGTGATTGCTTATGCGTCTAGACAATTGAAGATTCACGAACAAAATTATACGACGCATGATTTGGAATCAGGCGCGGTTGTTTGTGCATTAAAGACTTGGAGGCACTACTTATATGGGGTCAAAAGTATTATATATATAGACCACAAAAGTCTTCAACACATATTTAATCAGAAACAACTGAATATGAGGCAGCGTAGGTGGATTGAATTATTGAATGATTACGACTTTGAGATTCGTTACCACCCGGGGAAGGCAAATGTGGTAGCTGATGCCTTGAGCAGGAAGGACAGAGAACCCATTCGAGTAAAATCTATGAATATAATGATTCATAATAACCTTACTACTCAAATAAAGGAGGCGCAACAAGGAGTTTTAAAAGAGGGAAATTTAAAGGATGAAATACCCAAAGAATCGGAGAAGCATCTTAATATTCAGGAATACGGAACCCGGTATAGGGCTGAAAGGATTTGGGTACCAAAATTTGGAGATATGAGAGAAATGGTACTTAGAGAAGCTCATAGAACCAGATACTCAATACATCCTGGAACGGGGAAGATGTACAAGGATCTCAAGAAACATTTTTGGTGGCCGGGTATGAAAGCTGATGTTGCTAAATACGTAGGAGAATGTTTGACGTGTTCTAAGGTCAAAGCTGAGCATCAGAAACCATCAGGTCTACTT